>NC_051067.1:92507324-92800843 GCF_004664715.2 Peromyscus leucopus | reverse complement strand
ATCAGCACAATAACATATAAGATCCAGACTCCCTGTGTATTTTCCATCTTACATGGCTTTTTTTCTTTTATATTACTTTTACTCTCTTTTTTTTTTTTTTTTTTTTTTTTTTTTTTTTTTTTTTTTTATTTATCAGCTGTGTCAAAGATCCGCTCTTGCTATGCTGATTAAGCGTGTCACACCGGCTTTTACTCTCTCTTTAAAGACTTTATTATGATTATTTATTTTATTTATTATTATTATTTTTAAACTATTCATTTCTTTCTATGACTATACCCTTTTTCTTTTCTTAAGTCTACACACATTGGTAAACACACTGCAACCTGTTTGTTTAGAAGTTTTATTTTTTACATCTGGACCTCTTTTATTGCATATCTTCAGCTTTTTTTTGACCATATGAGCAAACCTTTAAACTGCTAACCTACAACTGGATCCTCTGCACGTGGCTCTCAGCTGGCTCCATCTGCTTCTTGGGTCATGAAAACCAAGTGTGAAACTCATGGACAGTCAGAGGTTTCTCTGACCAGGAATTGCATTCAACCTTCCTAGAGCTCTGGAATGCCAATGCTTGCACAGTGGCAGCCATTTTTAATTAGTTTTTTTTTTTTTTTTTTTTTGTTCCTACTTAATGTATTAGCTGCTCAAGGACTCACTGATGAGCAAACTGTCTGGCAAAAACTCCTAAAGGAGCTGCAGGTTCCCCCTCCCCCAGCTTTCTCAGGCTCTGGAAATATTCAAAGGCCATGTTGGTACGCCAAAATGTTGTTGGTTTTTTACTCTTTGCTCTTCTAGGGGACCTGCCATGAGGCTCCCAAATAAATCACACTTAGAGGCTTATTCTTTTTTTTTTTTTGCATTCTTTTTATTTTATTTTATTTTATAATATCATTCAGTTCTACATATCAGCCACGGGTTTCCCTATTCTCCCCCCTCCCACTCCCTCCCCTTACCCCTAATCCACCCCCTATTCTCACCTCCTCCAGGGCAAATCCTCCCCCAGGACTGCGATCAACCTGGTAGACTCAGTCCAGAGAGGTCCAGTCCCTTCCTCCCAGACTGAGCCAAGTGTCCCTGCATAAGCTCCAGGTTTCAAACAGCCAACTCATGCAATGAGCACAGGACTTGGTCCCACTGCCTAGTTGCAGAGGCTTATTTTTAATTATAAACACCTAGTCTTAGCTTGTCTTGTTTCTTACCAGCTTTCCTTACCTTTATATTAGCCCTGTCTACCTTTTGCCTCTGGGCTTTTCCCATTCTCTTACTTCTGTACATCTTACTCTTACACAGTGGCTTGCTGTGTAGCTGGGTGGCTGGCCCCTAGAGTCCTCCTCCTTCTCTGGCTACTTCTTCCTCTCCCAGATTTCTCCTCCTGTTTATCCTCCCTGCCTGACAGCCCTGCCTATTTCTCTCCTGTCTCACTATTGGCCGTTCAGATCTTTATTAGATCATCAGGTGTTTTAGACAGGCAAAGTAACACAGCTCTACCGAGTTAAACAAATGCAACATAAACAAAAGTAACACTCCTTAAAATAATATTCTACAACAGTTTCTTGCTGTGGAAAGCCTGTCAGTAGAATTTTTTTTTTTAAAAAAATGCATTTGTTTATTTTATGTAAATGAGTGCCCTAGGACTTTATGCCAGAAAAGGGCATCAGATTGCACTAGAGATGATTGTGAGCCATCATGTGGTTTGCTGGGAATTGAACTCAGGACCTCTGGAAGAGCAGTCGGTGCTCTTAACTGCTGAGCCATCTGGTGATAGGTCTCTAATCATTTCTACATTCCCCTCCTCCTCCCCTTCCTCCTCCTCCTCCTGCTCCTCTTTCTAGGTTTCTCTGTGTAGCTCTGACTGTCCTGGAACTCACTCTGTAGACCAGGCTGGCTGTGAACTCACAGAGATCCACCTGCCTCTGCTTCCTGAGTGCTGGGATTAAAGGCATGCACCACCACCACTGGGCATTCTGTGTTCATCTATGTTGTGTCTGGCTCATCTTCCTGACGGAACTAAGGCTTATCAAAACACAGAGGCAGCTCCTCCTTCCTGCCCAGCCAGATCCTTGGTGGCAGAGCACAGAGGAAACGCCCTGTAGCCCGCAGCCCAAGCTTGCCTTCACGGCCCACAGAAGCAGCTGTGTTTATTAACTCCTTAGACTCTGCAAGCTGTAACAGTCCCTCATGCCAGTTCTTAAAGAGGACTCATTTGTGGTTCTTGCTCAGATCCTCTGAAGTTCACTTCCTTAGCTATCCCACACGTGTGCAAAGCCTGATTGCTGTAATCAGTCTCTGCTCCTATAGCATTCTGGTGGCACTGCTGTGCTAGAACCTGACCACTACTGCTAGCTCTCTATTCTTCTCTCAAGATGAGGTCACTGCAGTCTTTCCTTTCCCTAGTAATTTTGCATTCCTTAAATGAAAAGTGCCCAAACAAATTGGGATACTAAAGTAACACTATAAGGTGTGTGTGCGTGTGTGTGTGTGTGTGTGTGTGTGTGTGTGTGTGTGTGTGTATGTACTTTCATATTCACTCACCACTGCACACATATGGAGTTCAGAGGATGAACTGTTCTCTCCTCTCATCATGTGGGTTCTGTGGATCAGACTCAGGTCATCAGGTTTGGCAGCAAGTGCCAGTGCCTTTCTTGCTGAGCCCCCTCACCAACCCATGCTTGTATCAATTATCAGTTGCTGGTGACATGTTACCCAAACTTGGTGGCTTAAGAAATCCTGCACTGGGTATGCACAGTTTCTGTAGGGCAGGTAGCACAGTTTCTGGGCATGGCATGGCTAGATTCTCTGTACTGGCACTGTAGGCAGAGTTTTCCTGTTCCAACCACCAGTTCCCAAATAGCCACTCTAGAGGCTTAATATTATTTATAAATGCCCACTCAATAGCCCAGGCTTGTTACTAGCTAACTCTTACACTTAAATTAACCCATATTTCTTATCTATGCCTTGCCAGGTGGCTCATGTCTTGTCACCTCATTTTCTATATGTCCTGCTTTCTCAGTGGCTGGCTGGCATCTCTCCTGACTCTGCCCTTCCTCCTACCAGAGTCCTCTGTGTCTGGCTGTCCTGCCTATGCTTCCTGCCTGGCTACTGGCCTGTCAGCTTTTAATGAGAATAATACATATTCACAGTGTACAGAAGGATTATCCCACAGCAGATATTTGATAGGTTATGACCAGGGTATTGGCTAGGACCATGGTCGTGTCTGGGTGTGGACATCTGCCACCTTCTCTTTTTTTAGTGACTGGCCTTTCTGAGAGGCGGTATACAGTAGAGCCTATGTTGGCCTTTAAAATTCATTATGGAGAAGTGCAAATCGCCTGGACATGGGGGCAGCGGGGAAGAGTCTAGGGAGGGAGCACTTCAGTATTGTGATTTAATGATGTGCAGGGCTGTTGATATAGTCAGGACACATTATGATAAAACCTAGTAGAAGGAACTTAGAGAGCTTCATTTGTAAAGTACTTACCCTGCAGACATGAGGATATGAGTTCAAATCCCCAGGATCCTTGTAGAAGCTGGGCATGGCAGCTTGTGCCTGTGACCTTGGTGCTGGGGAGCCAGAGACAGGCAGGCCTCTGGAGCTCTCTGGCCAGCCAACCTATCCAAATCAATGAGCTCCATGTTTGGTGAGAGACCATGTCAAAAAATGAGTTACAAAGTCATGGAGTGAATGGGGAGTATGGAAAAGGGGTAACCCCCTCACTCAGGTCTGAGTTCCTTTTTTCCCCCAGAAGGTTGGACCACGCCACAATTCTAGATCATTTAGAAATCCTGAAGTGACAGTAGCCTGAGTGAGCTGTCCTCATCTTCCTATATCCAAGTCCCTGACTCTTGCTTGTGAGTCCAGTTCACTATCCTGGTTCAGCAAAGGAACATCCTTTGTTCTTCCTTCTCCTGAGCTGTGGCGATTCTGATTCCTTGACCTGAAGTCCACACCTTCCTACTCCTTAATCCTGGTTGGATATTTATGACCATGGGCTTCTAGTAGACTGTCAGAGGCTTCCTGTGGGTGGTGGCTTGAAAGAAATGACCTCCATAGGCTCATAGATCTGAATACTTGATCATCAGGGAGTGGCATTATTTGAAAAGATTAGGAGGTGTGGCCTTGTTGGAGGAAGTGTGTCACTGGGGGTGGGCTTTAGTGTAGGACCCTTAGCTACTTCTCCAGGATGCCTGCCTGTCACCATGCTCCCCACCATGATGACTATGGACTACACCTCTGAAACTGTAAGCAAGCCCCAGTCAAATGCTTTCTTTTATGAGTTGCTGTGGTCATGGTGTCTCTTCACAGCAACAAAACAGTGACTAAGACACTTACCAACCAGTCTTGGTTTCAAGCCACCCCCTCCACTGCATATGAATATGATACAATAATCTCTTTATTATGTCATATTTGCTTTTAATAACTTCTCTTTGGTGCTTACTTCATTAGCACACATACTAAAATTAGATACAGAGATTGGCATGTTCCCTGCACAAGGATGACATGCAAATTTTGAAGTGTTCTATACATTAAGAAAAAAAGGAATTTCTTCTTCCCACTTATTGGATAAAATCTGTATTTCTTACTGCTATGCCCAGATCGTAAAGACTCCCAAAAGACCACCATGGAGACTGAATGAATCCCATATGTAAAAGCAAAGAGCCTTTATTTTCAAGCTCAGAGCTTGGACTCTCTGTCCGATGCAGCAGTGAGAGCAGAGAGCCCAGAGCCCAGGCAGAGTTGGGTTTATTTTATTTTTTATTTTTTGGTTTTTTGAGACAGGGTTTCTCTGTGTAACTTTGCTCCTTTCCTGGAACTCACTCTGTAGCCCAGACTGGCCTTGAACTCACAGAGATCTGCCTGCCTCTGCCTCCTGAGTGCTGGGACTAAAGGTGTGCGCCACCACCGCCCGGCTTATTTTTTTATTTTTATTTATTTTTTTCCAGAGCTGAGGACCAAACTCAGGGCCTTGTGCTTGCTAGGCAAGCGCTCTACCACCAAGCTAAATCCCCAACCCCAGAGTTGGGTTTATATCATAGCAGAGCTTGGAGTGAGGGGGTTTCCAGGGTTCAGGACTCTGATTGGCTGACATTTGTCCAGGGATATAGGGAATGTTTGGAATGTCAGGTATTTCCTCTTAGATGCAGGCCCTCCCTGGGTAGGGTCAGCTTATGGCTTTTCCTGGGTCCAGGTGTTGCCTGCTAGAAGCTGTGTCTGGGCTTCTAGGCCTGGCATGGCATCAGTGTGTTCAAGCTGTTTTGCGCCCCTGCCCCTTACATGGCATTTTCAGACTTCCATAAGGTGGCCCAGTCTCCTATGTGCTGTCCCCAGGCCATCTGTCTGTTCACAATTACTGTACCCATTGCACTGTGCTCGTCTGGATGTGGGCTATACCTTTTCATGGGTATATAGGTGACACATCAGAGACATAGATCCCATCAATAAAAATCACAGACATCTTCATTGTATGACATGTGAATGTCATCTATACTTACTGCTCTTTTGAGGCCATGTGATTGTGAACACCTCTAATCCAGTGCTTGAGAGGCAGAAGCAGAAGCAGGTGGATCTTTTGTAAGTTTAAAGCTACCTTTGCTATTGTTGTGCCCAGATCGTGACCCCCAGAGAGACCACCAAAGACGAGCATGCCAGAATGCAAAAGCAAGGTTTAATTCTGGATATCCAAAAGCAATACAAGCCTAGGCAGGGACTTTGTCCAATATATCCAATGCAGTGGAGGCTGGAGGAAGTGCCCACCTGTCTGCAAGCTCAGCTTTTAAAGGGAAAAGTCACAAGGTTACATCATTTAGGGGTGCTAGAATGGACACAATTCTGATTGGCTCGCTTCTAGGGACTTCTAGAAATTACTTCTAAGGGAGTGGTTGCCCACCACCATTTCTCATTGGCTGCCCTCAGGTGGGGGCATTTCTGTGGTCAGTTACCCTGGAAACCAGGGAGAGGACATTCCATAGTCTGGCAGACATTACCCTGTGACTATCTTGTGACTCTGTACTTTTACACTTCCTGGTTTCTGGAATCTGAACTGACTGGTTTCAGTAACTAATGGCCTATTCCTAAAAGGAGAAATCTTAGGCCTTAGTTTTAGGGTGAAAGCGTTTTGGTCTTATTTCTAAGTTGGCTCATTTTGGTCTCACACTATGTAGCGAGTTCTGGGCTAGCCAGGCTACGCAGTGATAACCTGTCTAAAAAACAAACCAAATGAACCAACCAAACAAACCCTTGGGAGTTTTTATTTAAAAGCAGTTGGCTGCCTTCTTAATGTATCTTAAAAGATTAAAAAGGCACCAGAAGTTTCCAGATGGATCTGTAGCTCAACATTGGTGAAGGTTGCTTGCTACAATCTCTTAGATAAAACAGCCCAAGCAAGGCCCAGGGGACCTCAGCCTTGTGTTTATTCTTTGTTCTTTTCTAGAAAATATTGGCCTTCCAAAGCTAAGAAGGGTGCAGTTGTTTGCAGAAGTGAGGTGTTTTTGTTAGCTAGTTGGATATAGAGTGAAAAGACTTGGAGTCTCCTCCTGGTTTACTTGAAATATTCTTGTGGTAGGTACATTTGTTCACTGAGTCAACAAGCCTATGGAGGGCCTGCTTCCGAGCAGGAAGGCTTCTGCCACTCAGTAGCTAAAGGACTTGGAACAACAGTGTTTTTGTCTTGGAGATTGAGTTTTCTAGTCTAAGCGGAGATGTTAATCCATTATCTATAATGTGGCTGAGATGGCTAGATAACAGAGTGGATGTAAAACACAGTGTGCCCAGGGGCCTGTCTGACTCTTGACCAACAGGACAAGTTGATGAAAATGAGCTCAGGCTGAGGAGGGAGGCAACTCTGCTTGCAAAGCTCTAGGGACAGAAGACAGTTGCCCAAAGTCTGTCTCATTCCTTGGTTGAGGTGCAAGTTTCGTTTTAATTATGTGTGTGCATCTGTGTTGGTATATGCCCATTACATGTGGTATGTGGGGGTGCCTGTGAATACCAGAGGCGTGGTTCCCCAAAGGCATGGTTCCCCAAGCAGTAGACCAGGCTGGCCTCAAACTCACAGAGATTGGCCTGGCTCTGCCTCCCGAGTGCTGGGATTAAAGGCGTGTGCCACCACCACCTGACGAGCAAGGGGCTTTTTAAGGTGATGTTCAAGGAAATGGGAACAAAGGGATGCAAATGAAATATATTTTTTTTTAATTTCAGTCTGTAAGCATACCAGGGTTGGCTGCTGATATGAGCTGGACCACCCAAGTAGTTCCCAGTATCAATGACATTTTTAAGCCATGTTAATGGACCACAGGCTTTGTTCCACCTGCGTGCAAGAATGCAAGCTACTTAAAGGCTGTTGGTGTTCTCTGTTTTCTGTGAAACTATTTGTGAGCTACTGTGTTAGCAAGCCTCTATCCTCTAGGACTATTTCAGCATGGAGTTAATGCTATTACACCATGAACACATAAAAGGTTTTAGTGACTATGAACTGCCAATTTACCATTCAGACCCCTTGCACCAATGGTGCTGTTAGTTATGAAAAACATGAAAATTTTGTCTTTCTTGAGGAAAGAACATATATACTTCCCAAGTTTGAGAGCCCAGCATTATCTTCTGCTGAACCCAGGAATTCACAAAGAGCACAGAGATGTGACTAGACTTTTGGTAGATCTGTGGCCTGAGCCAACCTTGACAATTCCTAGGACATTTCAGAGGCCTCCGAGCCCTGCCTGCTCGGACACTAATGAAGGGCCTAGTACTAAAGGACCCTTCTGACCAGGAGGCCCTTCTCACCAACAGGACAGAGGAGGAAAGATCTCACAGGAGACAGGAGACCGTTTCTGCAGGAAGGGAGGAGCTGGGACACTTGTGTCTATGTGGAAAGAAAGGATGATTAAGCTGAAACCACCCAGGCCAGTCTGAACTTACTGTACAGCACAAGCTGGCCTTGAACTCATACTCTTCCTGCCTCTTGAGTGTTGGGGACAGGGCCTCCTGTCCTGAGACACCTCTGAGCAGATCTTCCCAGTGTGGAAGAGAAAACAGACATTAGGCTCAAGGGAGTTCGGGTGTAGCTGGGCTGTAGCTTTGTGGGTAGGGTGCTTGTCTAGCATGCAGGGAGCTCTGGTTTCATTTCCGTCATGGCCGTCAACAACCACAATCCCAGCACGTGGAAAGTAAAGGCAGGAGGATCAGAAGCTCAAGGTTACCCTTGGCTACCTGAGGCATCTCAAAAAATTTTATATAGAATATATTTATATAAAAATGTATACAGAGATATAAATTTAATATCTAATATTTATTACACATTTATAGCATATGATATAACTATATCACATAAAATAAACACATATGTTATACTTATTTTATATATTTATAAGTTAGATATTGTATATATAAATGTATATGCTATATTTATATTATATCAAATATACTTATATTACATATTAATATACACATGTAACATATAAAGATGTTACACACACACACACACACACACACACACACACACACACGCACGCACGCACACGCAACCCAATCACTGCTACAGTACTGTCTGCTTCACAGATTGAATTCTTCCTTCCTTCCTTCCTTTCTTTCTTTCTCTTTCTTTCTTCCTTCCTTCCTTCCTTCCTTCCTTCCTTCCTTCCTTCCTTTCTTTCTTTCTTTCTTTTTGAGATAGGATTTTTTTTTTCCGTTTTCTGGAGCTGTGGACAAGATAGGATTTCTCTGTGTACCTTTGGCTGTTCTGGAACTCACTCTGTAGACCAGTCCTGCCTCAAACTCACAGAGATCCTCCTGCTTCTGCCTCCCAAGGGCTGGGATTACAGGTGTGAATTATGTCAGAGGATTCAGGCACAGATCTTATAATGTTCTTTCCTACTGGCAGTTTTATGCCACGATGAAGAAGCTACTGTGTGTGTAGGCTGACTGCATGGCAAGGATTTTGATCATCTACAGTGAATTCTCTAACATTTTTCCTCACATGTGGCTTCTCTCTACCTAGATGCCAGTAATTTATAAGGAGTCTGTGTAGCTTGAGTCTTTTCGACTTCAATGCACTTCAGTTGTAGTTTGTTTGACTCCTGGAGCAAAGCTAGGTCTCAAGTGTTCCCATGTTTTAGAAGCTGATATCAGTGAGAGAAAAAATAAGAATGTGAAGTAAAGTAAGTTGTCAGGGACCACAGTAAAGTAAGCATCAGGCCGTTTGGCTACAGCATAATAATCAAAGTGTAGCAGGGCCCCAGACTTTAGTAGGCTCCCAGACACAACTGACTCCATGATGGAAGTGGCAGGCATTCAGGCTGTAAAACTCAGCATGTGGACAGCACCACCTGTCAAAAGGAAACAAAGAACTAATCCACCAAAGGCCGTAATTCAGGGAGCGTCCCTAAATGGACTAACTTTGCTTTTTGGCTTCTGTAGTTCCATTTCTGGCTGACTGTTCTTGTTAATGGAACATGGTTTTTGTACTTAAATACCCACCCTGAGAAAGGTTCATGGCTACACTGGGATCCTGGTGTAGTTACTGACCGGCTAATAAAGACTTTTTATTGGCTTAAACCCATGTTTGAACAGTCTTCTCTGGTGGATATACCACAACAAGAGCAGATAATTAGATTTCCCTCCGTTTAAATATTTAAATTGCAGCAAGAGGAAACCTGATGTGTTCCAATAGAAAATTAATGTATGTATGAAGGAACTTACCTAAAAGCATTCATGTCTGCAGGGAGCAGTGGATGCCTACAATTCCAGCTCTCAAGATACTGAGGCAGAAAGATTTTGAATTTGATGCCAGTCTAGGCTTAGATGCAGAGACCCTATCTCAAAACAAACAAACAAACAGCAACGACAACAAAAACAAAACTGTAGTTGTTTTCTCCAGTTCTGCTCAGACCCGCAGCCACTCAGACCCAAATAAACACACAGATGCTTTTATTATTTAAACTGTTTGGCCTAATGGCTCAGGCTTCTTGCTATCTAGTTCTTATATCTTAAATTAACCCATTTCTATTAATCTATAAATTGCCACGTGGCTTGTGGCTTATCAGTACTTTACATCTTGCTTCTCATGGTGGCGGCAGCTGGCAGCATCTCCTGACTCAGTCTTCCACTTCCCACAATTCTCCCTGCTTGTCCTGCCTATACTATACTTCCTGCCTGGCTACTGGCCAATCAGTGTTTTATTTATCAATCAATCAGAGGAACACATTCACAGCATCCCCAGCGCATAACAAACAACAATAAAATAACAAGGGCTGGTCGTGCTCTTCTGTGACAAACTGCTTGCTTCTCTTGCCCAAGGTTTTGAATTCTATCTCCACCACTGCAAAAACCTGAAGCCAAATCCCCTAGCACTCCCAGTGCTGGGCATTTTATAAGTCAACTCTCCCTCCAGGAGGCAGAGGCAAGAGGATTCTGATCACCAGGCAACACTGGGGCTCTATGTCAAGACCCTGTCTCAAAAACAACTAGCAAGAAGATATTTGCTTTGCAGAATGAAATGACTGAAATTATCTAAAATTTGAAAACTACAACGAAGTCTTATGACAAAGGCATATTTTCTTTTCTTTTGACCATTTTCCTTTTTGACCATTCAAGGAGAAAAAACTCCTCCCACAGCTGACAATTACTTAGCTTAACTTCTTTGTATTGCTGCTGAAGAAGTTAACAAAACAAAACAAAACAAAACAAAACAAAACAAAACAAAACAAAACATTGCTTAGATAACTGCAAAAGTCAGGAAAAGGGGAATGTTAGCCAGGCGTGGTGACACATGCTCTTAATCCCAGTGCTCAGCGCAGAGGCAGGGGGATCTTTTGTGAGTCCTAAGCCAGTCCTGTCTACAGAGCCGGTTCTAGGACAGATCAGGCTACACAGTACACTGCTCCCAGTCTCAAAAGAAAAGAAAAAAATGATGAAAAAATGGGAAACCTAGCTATTCTGTTGATGTAGCGACGCAGCAGAAACCCTACAGAAGAATTGTTAAAAGGAATACTTCTGTTAAACACTTTAGAAGTCCACGCGTGATGCTTATGCTCGGAGAGCGGTACTGTGGATTATTTGCGGGTTGTTTTCTACTGGAGCAGACACAGTGCTTCACAAACCATGGCAGGAAACAGGAATGACCACCAGGTGGCGCTACAGTTCCACAGCGGAATCGGGCTGGGCTCTGAGGAATCCACGAAGGTCCCCGTGGCCGTGGCATTTCTGCTTTTGAAGGTGGAAGGAAATATTTCAAAGGAAAAAAGAAAACACTTTACGGAAAACTATCCCAAATTTACTATGATTTAGAGATTGGCTATTTAGGAAAAAAATAATATCCAAGAGGATGGCTGCAGCACTTCCTAGAGAAAAAAGAGCCTTAAACTCACTCAGTTCCGCCGGTTGGAAGGACTTCCCTGGTGGACAAAGAAAAGATTAAAAAAAACCCTTTGAAAGTTTGTTTCCTATACTATCTAGTTGTTGATGGATAATACTATTTTTAAAAATCCCAAGATAGGGTATATTTATTTTAAAAAACAAAAACACTTCAATTTTTTTTCAAAGCATTTTTTTCCTTTTCTTTTTTCCAAATGTCAATATTTACGGCCAAGGGTTGTGAGAAATGTTACCTAGAAGTGTAAAAGCCAGAGTTTATCTTGGTCTCCCCCTGGGGAACTGAGCCTGGGTGCCAGAGGGCAGTGTGTGGCTGGAGGAACCTTCCTTCTTGGCACCCTATGGAGAACGAACCCTTTGAAGAGGGAGAAAATGGTGTTCTCTGCTTCATACGCGGATGCCTCATGATGAGCAGGGGGCCAAGTTTCTGTATAGCCTGTGCTATAAAAACAATGCAGCCTGACAAAACAGTGAGGGCAGAGCCAGTGTCTATGCAAGTGAATGCAACTCTCTAAGGCACACAAACCCGAATTTCTGATTGGTACTTGAGGATTTACACAGTGTTTATTTAGTGCTCAACAAAGCTAAGACAAATCATAAAATATTAGTAAATTGTGGTGCTTATATTTACTTTGAATTTTTTTAACCCTTTAGGATGATGGGGAATAAAAACATTTTTTAATCTGAATAATTTGCTACCTTTCAAACTGACAATTGATAGGGTGTGAGACAGAAATTAAGCCATACATAGGTTGAATAAGAGGAACTAGGGGGTAGTGCTGGTATGTTAGAGCCATTAACAACAACAAAACAGCAGAAACACTTCAAAAAAAGGTCACAGTGCAATAGTCTCTAAGGTCAAATGAAAAGTCTCACCCTCCCCCTGTTTCACACGAAGGGCCCCTCCTTATTCTTCCCTTGATTTAAATCTGTAACCTTTTGCCCTTTAGATGTTTAAGTCTCTGGTGTTATTTCACTACACATCATGATTTTTCTTTGTTCTATGTATTTTACCAGTTCTTTTTTTAGCTTGCTTTATTTTTAAATGTCTCACCCAAACACTTAACTGGTGTCCAAAAGCTTGCTGTATAAATAACAAGATAAAAATTCATAGAACATTTTATTTTCCTAGGTCAGGAAGTAATTGTCCTGTTTCATTTTTGGAAAAGTATGACAGGAGAATTGTTGAGATTAGTGAAAAAGCAGTTAGAAGGAATGACAGCCTGTGCTTTGGAGGAAGCAAAGGAGGGTCCAGAAGATGCTCTGTCATTTCCTGAACACGTGGGCGTAGCCTTTGCCTTTCCTCCTGGGACTAGCTCAGTGTAGGTGATGCTCTCTCATTGGCTGGAGGCTGCCGCTGTGGGTTCTTTCAATGCTTGCTCTCCTCATCTGGAAGGCCCTGGAAACATTTAGCCCAGAGATGCGGAGAGCATGAAATTTGTAGCATATTCAGTCCTCAGCATTTGATAATGTCTAGTGTGTAGTATGCCCTTCTGCCTTTTCCTTATTGGTAGAAGACGAAGAAACAAAACACAAGTTTATCTTTATATATGCGTTTATGAGTGTCTTAACACAGAATGTGTGTAAACTAGCGTGTATAGTATCTAACGTTTCCAGTGTATGCCTTCCTTTGTAGGTGGGCACTTGTGGCCCTAGGGTCTCACACATGCTGTTCCATAACTATTAGCTGCTCTGAGGACATCAAGGATTGACCCTCACAATCAATGGCTGTAAACCAGGAACAGAAACTTGCCAGTTGTTGATTATGGTCAGAAGGATGGAGCCTTGTAAGTGGATGTTTCCTGTCCTGACTGCCTGGTCCCAAATAACCAACTCAGGGGCTGACTATGAATTATAAATGCTTGACCGATAGCTCAGGCTTATTACTAACTAACTCTTACATTTAAAGTTAAGCCATATTCCTTATTTACTCTCTGTCATGTGGTATCTTTATTAGCATGGTACATTCATCTCCTGCTCCCTCTGTGTCTGGCTGGTGACCCCTGAGTCTGCCCTTCCCCTTCCCATCATCCTTTGTTTGGTTACCTCACCTATACATCCTGCCTGACTACTGGCCAATCAGTGTTTTATTAAACCAATTTGAGTGACGAATCTTTACAGTGTACAAGAGGATTATTCCACAGCATTCTCTCCTTTTTGTATAATTAAAAAGGAAGGCTTTAACTTTAACACAGTAAGATTATATACAATAAAACAGTTATCAAGTAAGAATTACAGTTACAATATCCAAGCTATTTGTATTTGACAACATCAGAAAAAACATTTACTTATCTATTCTGTCTTGATGAATACAAAGTTTTATATCTAATTTACCCTTTTAGGAGAATGAAGGTTAAGGAATTTGAAGAACACTGGACAAATGAGACAACTGAAGAAAAGGGACAAATCATCTATCCCAAGAAACAGAATGAAACGATGTATGGGTATATATTATCTAAAAAATTTTATGTCTTCCTAAATGTTTGTTTCTGCTTTTCTCTAAAGATTTAACACTATTGGTCTTCTAATAGTCCCAGTTCAATTAAAATTTAAAGCTGACTTTGGAGTTGGAGAATGGCTCTCTCCTTCTTTAAACTCAAGCATGTTGTTAAAAGGAAAATGCAAACTCCCTGTATCATGCCAGAATAAAAGAGCCATCTTCTGCTATGGTATAGGACAAAGGCAAAATTAATTAAGGGACTATTCTATTACTAATCTCAACTCTTTTGATTCTATTCTGATTCTTTAAACTTTTCTTAAAGTATAAATTTTATATCAAAATTTACAAGATTAATATATATATACATTTTAAACTTTGTTAAGATATGAATGGTCATGTAGAGTACTAACTATTCTAGAAAAAAGGCTAGCTGCATATATATGTTGTGTTCAAGTCTCTTATCAGTTTTCTGCAGGAAATCACGGCCAGGCCTAACATCAACTGAAGTCTCCAGAAAGAAGATGGGGCCCCACAACAACAACAATTCCACGTGGACAATAATAATATCATTAAGCTGACAAACATCACCCACAGGTCAGCTTTGAACTACAAGGTGCTCAGAGCAATTTTGAGATGACTAGCTAAGATGATCCAGTCTCAAAGACTACTTGAATAAGGACTTGAGATAAACCCTGAACTTTGGCATTATACACAGGCTGGATAATGAAGGATATAGTTACCTTTCCTAGAATTTGACAATTAACCTAAAATTTTTCTTTCAGGATAAAGAAAACTTTGCCCATACCCAGCAGGAAGCAATTTTAAGAATACGATGCCCACATTCCCAAAGAGGTGGTGTGGGGTGGGTGGTTTTTTTGGTCTTTTTAATGGGTTTTGGGTCTGGGATAATTTTCAGTATTTAGGGGGGTTGGTTACAAGTTATTGTCAAAGGTTAGGAAAAAGGCTAAGCAAAGGAGATTAGATTTAAGGTTCTTATAAAAAAAAAAAGAAAGAAAAGAAAAAGACAATTACTAGTTTTAAATACTTTACATTGGATAGGATTGTTTTATATTGTATACAAATTTGAAACTGATATTGTTAGAAAATGCTATATGTATATTTCTAATTGTATTTATACCATTCATTTAACAATGTAATGCAAATTTCTGATCCTTGGATGTTATTATTACTGACTATTAGGATATAAAGAAATGAAAGTTAGTAGTTAGACATTACAATAGAACTTGTAGTCATATTAGATATGTTTTAAAAATTGAGCAGAGATGTTTTAGACAGGTCATCTTCAAACCCTTCAGAGATCTACAGAATATGGCATTTAAAATGTTTTAATAACTTAGAAAATTTTTCTTTTTTGAGACATGTTGGCTCCTGGCAGTACCAATCTACTTCAGAGAAAATATGGGCATTGAAGAAACTGCATATGGAGTCAACTTTCATTGTGGCAAAAGTTAGCCACTGGACAACAAAGTATCCTCGAATCAACAGGACAAAATGGACAGACAGAACACGAAACAAGGGACTACTGATTCTTGCCAAAACAAGTGTGGTTATGGCTTTATCAAAAGGCATCTTCTGAGGCCAGGACAATATGGCCCCATCCCTGAAGTGGCCTTCGCATCCGGAAAAGGTACAGTGCCCTTTTCTTCAAAGGCAGCTTAACAGGCAGAGGGCTAATTGCTGTGGGATGGTCTGTATGTCAAATCTGTTGCTCTGATTGGTCAATAAATAAAACACTGATTGGCCAGTGGCCAGGCAGGAAGTAGGTGGGACAAGGAGAGAGGAGAATTCTGGGAAGCGGAAGGCTGAGGCAGGGAGACACTGCCAGCCTCTGCCGTCATGACCAGCAGCATGTGATGTCGCCGGTAAGCCACCAGCCATGTGGCAAGGTATAGATTTATGGAAATGGATTAATTTAAGCTATAAGAACAGTTAGCAAGAAGCCTGCCACGGCCATACAGTTTGTATGCAATATAAGTCTCTGTGTTTACTTGGTTGGGTCTGAGCGGCTGTGGGACTGGCGGGTGACAAAGATTTGTCCTGACTGTGGGCAAGGCCGGAAAACTCTAGCAACAAGTAAGAATTACAGTTACAATATCCAAGCTATTTGTATTTGACAACATCAGAAAAAACATTTAATTATCTATTCTATCTTGATGAGTACAAAGTTTTATATCTAATTTACCCTTTTATCATAACTAAGAAAAACTGTAACTATGACTAGTCTTCAACTCCATCAAAGACTCCAGAAGGATAAAATGTTACCTAATGGCAGTGATATCAGGCTGCCTGGACAAGTCATCCAAAGTTTCTCTGCAATATTGGGCACCCATCTTTGGCCTACAGGCCTAGCATATCTGACAGATTTTCTTGTGAAGCAGAGAATCCTGAAGGACTGTCCGACCTTGTTTTGGCAAAGTTCAGCAGTCACCTTCTTGTGTCCTGCTCTCCAGTTTGGACAGTATCTGTCAGCAATTGAGGCAAGGGCAGTTTCTTTGTCCATATGGCTAAATTTTGCCACAGAGAAAACAAACTCCATATGGAATTTGTTGAATGCTCAACATCTTCTCTGAAGTAGATTGGTGCTTCTAGGAGCAGACATGTCTCACTGTCATGAAAAGCCTTATGTTATTAAACATATTAATGCTATATTCTATAGGTATTTGAAGTGTTTGAAGACCATTTATCTACCTAAATATATCTGTGTATACCTAGAAAACATATGTAACATGACTGTAAGTTTGACTATTATAGATGGTTAAGTATTAATTTGTATTTCTTAATTCTACATTATAGTTTTAAAGGAGCTGAATAAGCATAATACCTCAAACAAGAGTAGAAATATACATACAGTACAACAAAATTGAATTTGTATCAATAAACTAAAAATCCATACTAGTGTAAAATATGAAAGATTAACAGTTGTTTTTGAATTAAAGTAGATTCAATAATCTACCCTTTTATCCTATTTCTATATCCCCCTTTTCTTTTTAGAACAAGATTCCTGAATCTAATCTCCTTTGTTTAGCTTTCTTCCTGATCATTATCCATAACAACTTGTAACCAACTCCCTAAATGAGGACAATCATCCATAATCTATATTTTGGGAATGTGGGCACAGTTCTCTAGATTACTTCCTGTTGATTGGGGGTGCTGATAATCTTTGGGGGACCCTGAGAAAATTTATGATTATGGTTAAGTCCTTACTGGAGTATTCTGTGGGGCTGGATCATCTCAGCCAGCAGCCTTGAAGCTGCTCTGGATGCAGAACTCAGAGGAAACTGCAACAGAGGTGCTCTGAGACATTGGATCATTTGGGCCATCTGCTCCCACTGAAGATTTTTCAGGGTGTCTTCCTTGATCAAACCTAATTTTTCTTAACCCAGAATAAATCCACAGCTTTTCATTTCTTTCGGAAACAAAAGTATAACCTCTCTCCCAAAGTAACATATCTTTTGACTTAAATTTTCAAGTCAAGATAATTTTAAAATCTATAGCAGTTTTCATAATCCAAGGTCTCTTAACAGCCAAAATTTATTTATTTATCTATCTATCTATCATCTATCTATCTATCATCTATCTATTTATTTATTTTTCTATTATCAGCTTGATACAGTATAAGTTCTTATCCTAATAGTGATAGTGAAATGTTTCATTGAGGCTTGCCCAGTGATTGAGTAAAATCAAAACTTATTATAAGCCACAGTCATCCTAGGGTCCCCCCTGCTATGTAGCCTCTCTGGTTCTGTGGGTTGCAGTCTGATTGTTCTTTGCTTTATATCTAGTATCCACTTATGCGTGAGTACATACCATGTTTTTCCTTCTGGGCTTGGATTACCTCACTCAGGATGATATTTTCTAGTTCCATCCATTTGCCTAACAGCCAAAAATTTTAAAGACAACACAATAATATACATAATCCATATCCATAATCCAGACTCAGTGCATTTCCAAGCTTTGCATGGCTTATTATATTTTTTTAATCACTCTATTTCTTTCTTTCTTTCTTTCTTTCTTTTTTTTTTTTGGGTTTTTCGAGACAGGGTTTCTCTGTGTAGCTTTGCGCCTTTCCTGGGACTCACTTGATAGTGCAGGCTGGCCTCGAACTCATAGAGATCTGCCTGGCTCTGCCTCCCGAGTGCTGGGATTAAAGGCGTGCGCCACCACCGCCCAGCTTCTATTTCTTTTTTAAGGACTTTCTCTACCCTTTTTATTTTCTCTTCCAAGCCTGCGTATATTTTTAAATACACTGTAACACATTTAGAGGATTTTTTTGTCTGAATCTGTCTTTACTACATAACTCTACCTTTTGCTGACTACATGAGTCTTTAAACTGCCCAGTGGCAAGGCTAGGACCAAATGTGCCCGTCTCTCGGTTCTTTTGAGGCTAGTCTCATGACAGAGGCATGTGTACTGCCGGCTCTGGGAGCCGTGTTTAACACCCTAGCTCTAGGAAGTTTTTGGGTCCACCAAATAGTGTGCCACCTGCTGCTCATAGACTTCATTTAGTGTTTAGTAGCAGGGCCTCTTAAAAGAGCCACATGGTTTTTGACACTAACGCTGAATCAGGAAGCCGTCTCTCCCCATCTCTACCCCTCCCACCCCTCACCTCCCACCCCCATACAAGATTTTTTTTTGTATAGCTCTGGCTGTCTTGGAACTCACTCTGTAGACCAGGCTGGCTGTGAACTCACAGAGATCCACCTGCCTCTGCCTCCCTAGTGCTGGGATTAAAGATGTATACCACCACCTCCAGGCTAGGAAGCTGTCTCTTAGAGGAGTTATGCCTTTGCTCGAGGCCAGCAAACAGAGTCTACCTGAGAAAAAGTGGTTACCAAGAAGTTGAGTTTGACTCCATTTTTGTGTGTTTAGAATCCTTTTTTGAGCTTTGTTAGGTCTTATGTGGAAATTTTGGCTAAATGTTTGGACCAGAGGAGCCAGAAGTAGGAGGTGCTCCCCTGCTTCTCTAATCTTTCAGCCCAATATCTGGCTCCTGATTTTTTATTGATAAGATTAATTAGATTTATGCATCAGGGCCTGACTCGTGCCTCTGTCTTGTATGGGAGGTACTGCCAGGAGTTTGTAAGATTATTTTTTAGCACAAGACTTTCTGGGAAGGAAAAATGATATAGCATTACACTCTCCCTTTATGAGTTAATTCAAATGGCTGGTTTTTAATTTAAAACTTTTAAGATTTATTTGTTTTATGTGTGTGAATGTTTCGCCTGTATGTCTGTGCACCACATGCATGCCTGGTGCCTGAGGAGGCCAGAAGAGGGCATCAGATCTGGAACTGGAGTAGAGACAGTATTGAGCTGCCTTGTGGGTTCTGGGAATCAATCCCAGATCCTCTGCAAGAACAGCAGTGCTCTTAACCTCTGAAACATCTCTCTGGCTCCTATTTCAGAGTTTTTTGAAAATAGTTAGCACGATAGTCTCAGGTCATTGCCCCCTCTCACCCTGAGCATGCTCCACATGATCTCACGGCCAAGTCTCTCCTCTGCACTGTGCTCTGCATGTTTAGTCTGAATTCTTTCAGGGCGATCACAAGCACATGGGAACAGAAAGATGGCAAGAGGACATGCCAGCATGTTTCCATTGATTGCACCCAATCATTGTGCTTTTCTTCTACCCCAATCGTAGATACGCGCGCGACAGAATTAGCACTGGGAACGAGTCTCTGAAAGCACATGTGTGAATGCTGCTGGCTAGAGTTCCTCCTTAATATTTTGTTCATATGCATATGTATATTTATGTTTAATTTTAATTATTATTTATGGATAACATAAATCATACATATGCTTATATGTATCAGTTGTGCATAGAATATGATTTGGTTTTGATATTGTATATCCATGTATGTTTTAAGGATGCATTTGAAGGTTTTCTACTTCTGTTCAGTCCAAAAGTGGAGTTACTAGATAAAATTGGATTCTACACTATGCTGAAAAAGAGCCAACTTCCTTTAGCCAACAAGTAATAATTTAGTGTGTGAAAATCAAGCAAGGTTAAAAATAGCCCATTTTTCTTAAGAAAGAAAAACCCATATATTCCAATTAATGTCATCTTATTAGGGAAGTTGCTTTGGAAGGTTAAAGACTTGTGTCAACAGTACTGCTGCAGTTCCAGATCTTTCCAGGTCTTCTTTTGGAATCACTTTTAATATTAGCAAGTGAACCCTGTTAGCAGTGTGCCCACAGTCCCGGCATGTGAGGGAACCCCGTTTGCAGTGTGCCCACAGTCCCGGCATGTGGAGTGCCGAGGCACAAGGAGCTTCAAGCCAGCCTGGCCTGTAGGCCTTGCCTCTGCCTCTGCCTCTCTCTTTCCATCTCCTCTTTCTCCCCTCCTCTGCCCCCTCCTCCATCTCTCTCTCTTCTCTCATAAACACTCCCCTACATCCTCTCTCTTTCCTCTCTTGTAAACACTCCCCTACACACACTCACTTGCATGTGTGCAACACACAAAGAGAAACCAAAAGAAGGAGGAGGAGGAGGGGGAGGAGGAGGAGGAGAAGGAGGAGGAGGGGAGGAGGAGGAGAGGGGGAGGAGGAGGAGGGGGAGGAGGAGGAGGGGGAGGAGGAGGAGGGGGAGGAGGAGGAGGGGGAGGAGGAGGAGGGGGAGGAGGAGGGGGAGGAGAAGGGGAGGAGGAGGAGGAGGAGAAAAGCAGAGTTTCATTTGAATAGTCTTGTATTTAGACTAAACAGTTTCATCTCCTGACTGGAGCTCCAGAGCTGCTTTGAAAATCCTTAGCAGGTTGCTGACTACTTATCTTGGACATCATTCATGTGTGTGGACAAATTCAGGTAGATTTGTTCAAATTGAGTGGCACTGTCTAGTAGTCACATCTTTTCCATGGAAATATTTGTGGTATGAAATGAGGGTTCTTGTAAAAAGAGTTGCAATTATTTAAAAGGAAGCCATCGTGAGTTTTTAACTGGAGTCTGTTGAGTTCTGTTACACAGTCCAGAAACTTCTGATGGGAAAGAACATTGTAAAGCCTTCTGTGCCAAGATGAAGCTGTGATGTCCCTTCACCCTCACGTGGATTTGTTACTGAGTCACTGTAGCTCTTTGTGTATGATTAAATCTAAGCAAGTCATCACAGGATAAAGGTAGGAAGACTGGGGTCCATATTGGGAAGCAGAAGCAGGAATACAACATGAACCTGTTTGAGGAAGAGTTCAGACTTGATAAATAGAAGTAGTTAGAGATAGAGGTTAAAATGATTTGCAATGTTTTCATGTTGGGCCATTAGTAAAAAAGAGAGAGTTTGGTATTAATAGAGAAGCTAAAACAAAGCAAATAAGCCACCACAGTCTTTGCTTTATGACCTTCGTCAGATCAAGTAACAGCAGGAGTTGAGAGCAAGTGAGATCTAGGACACTGGCTGGGACCCCGGAACAGGCCTCCAGGGCTGCAGTGCTGGGAGCTGGTCCTTGGGCTCCCACGATTCCGAGGCAGTCATTTGCAGACTCTTCAGATCCATGATGCCAAGCTCCTCCTTTCTCATCTAACTTCAGAAGATTTGAAGTTTTGGGGGCCACCCTCAAAGTTTATCTCCCCAAATCTGTGCTTTCATTCTGTGCATCCACTTTGTAGCAACTGGTATCTGAGCAAACCTGGGAACTTGGTTCCTATACCGTGTGTATGGCATCATGTATGACTCACAAGGGGCAGAAATTTTCTTTTGGAAAGGATTTCTGGAATTGATGTGGTTATCTCTTTTTTCCTCTGTAAATATGTTCCTTTTAAAATAAAATCCGTGAATAATTTAAGCTACTGCCAAAGATGGCTTTGCTTTTATCCTTAGTAAGTGAGTGAGTGTCTGGCGATAAACACCATCGGACCTCAGGCTATGTGACCTTAAGACCAACATGGTCTTGCCAGGTCACTTTCTGGGAAAGAGGGCCTCCCAGAGGGGGGCAATGGCCTTCTGACCTGCCCTCACATTCTCAGCTCTGACCTGAGGCCAGCTGTGATCAATGTGGAACTCCATTGAAAGAGTTAACCATACAGACCAGAATTTCTGAGCAGATGAAACAGATGTGTTATCTAAGTCTTGGTAAAATAGTTGGGCAGAAAACTGAGATTTATTGCACATAGACATCCGACCCCTCCCTACGCCACAACATTCCGAGCTCTCTATAAGAACCAGAACTCAGAGCCAGTTTCACTTTTATTAATGTTTTCGACCGCGCTTGCCACATTGATTTAAGGAGGCGAGGGCCTAGAGCATACGTATTAGCCATTAGCAATGCAAAAGACAGGCCCAGGCTCGTAACGAACTGAAATCAGTATAACTCGAAAGATAGTGAAGAATACCAGTCAATGTGCAATATGCTCTGTCATTGTCAGTCTGGGAGTAAAGCCAGAAAGATAGAAGGGCTTGGTTGAGGTAAAGACTGGAGACTCAGTGGCTTCCCAGAATCTGGAGGGAACTGGGAGATAAAGGCACGGTGAGTTGCCTATGGAATAATTCAGAGAGATTATCATGGTAAGAATGGGGGTGATGAGAAAAAACCACGGCACTAAGATAGTGATATGTTGAATAAGCTTTATTGGATGAGCAGGCTAACCGTTTAGCACTGAGTTATACAACTGTGAAAATGATTAAAATGGTGATTTTTTTCCTCTGCTGTTTAATTTCACTAGTGAAGTACAGAGACACTGATTGTTAAGTATTTGCATAATTTATCAATTTAAGTATAAGTTTAGAGTGAAGAAAGAGTGCTGAAATCAAAGAGACCTTCATGGAGGTAGTCAGAATTTGGGGGGCTGAGTATTTGGATAGAGACAAATCACATACACACACACACACACACACACACACACACAACACACACACACACACTTTTAAACACGGGGCTGGGGAGATGCCAGTGGAGCTCGCTGTGCAAGTGTGAAGAACTAGAGTTTGAAATCCAGAACTGTGTTTACATAGCCAGATGGGGTGGTGGCCTCTTTGGTAATTACACAGCACTTGGAAGGAGCAGACGGGAATCCCGGGATAAGCTGGGTAGCTAGACTAGTTGTGTCTGTAGTTCTGGGTTCAACTGAGCAGAACACATGGCATTCAGTGAATAAGGTGAAGACAGTGGAAGAGATTCCTGAACATTCAACATTGGACACACAACACACACACACACACACACACACACACACACGATGCACATATACACACATGTATAGACTCATGTAAAATACATGTTTTTATTTTTATTTTTAATCGACCTATAATGATTGCATGCACTTATGGAAACAGCATGGCATTTGGATACTCTGTGTGTTAGCATGCCTTGAGTAGCCTGTCAGATATTAGGACATTAGCATGATTTAATAGTCATGTTCTCTTGTATAGTAATCATCTAGTTTCTCTGATGCTTGGAATATTCAAATCCTCTCTACTATCTCCTTTGAAATGTCAAATTAATTGTTGCAACCATAGCTGTCCAACTGTGCTCCATGCAGAAATTCCTCTTCTCCAATCACACTTCCATGCCTATCATCCATTCAGTGTCCATCATCCTTTCCCACCCTTCAGGAGCTGCAGAGACCACCATTCTACCCCACTCTCATGAGAGCAGTTTTTCAGTGTCTATATGAAATGTCTTCATCACTATGGATATTTTCAAATTATATTACTGTTTCTGACAGATGTCCCCAAATGCCACCTCCATCCATTATTCCTTTGAAATGATAATAGTTGAGTGTCCTGATGTGTTAGTAAAGAAGTCTTACATTGCCTCATCACAGATGCATTTTAAAAATAATTTTGGTAACTATATTTCAGTATTATTAGTGTTTAGATAATTCTGTGTATTTGAAAATGTATTTAAGAATATTATTTACAGGAGCTAGGTACAGTGGCACGCAGACCTGTAATCCAAGCACTCAGGAGGCTTATGCAGGAGGATGACAAGTTTGAGACCAGCCTGGGCTACATAAAAAGTTGGACCTTCTTTCCAAATAATAACAACAGCAGCAGTAACAGAAACAGAATATTATCCAATAGATAATATCCCAAAAGATCCACAGCCCCAAACAGTTGGAAGCCAGGGCAGTCTTCCGTGAAGCTCAGCACATGGTGTGGATTCGGGCCTTTCGTGACGTTGCTCAACACTGCTGAGCAGCACTGGCATCAGAAGAGTCCTTGACTTGCGTGTTGTTCTGTATCAGGCTCAGTTCATTCTAAAACACGAGATGTTCGAGGTTAAACCACTGAGCTACTTCAGTCAACAGATGAAAGTGCTTCCGTAGGCATCTGAATAGAAAAGCTCAACTGATCTGTTGGCTCATAGGCCTTGGTGTGCTGATAAGCTAACCCTGCGAAAACTCATCAAATGGTTCAGCATCTCTCTCTCCTTTTAAAAAAACATGCCGTATGCATTATTGGGTGAGTGATTTCTTTCCTTAAATTCCACTTAATTAATTTATTTCTTTTTGGACAGTTCAAAACACAGGTTATTATTGATGTATTTGTACTGCATGCTTTCATTTGACCCTGTGTATATGTTAAGTGTTCATAGAAGGTATCAGATTAATGAGTCTGGAGACTGAAGTCTTCTGTTTATCTAATTATTTGGGAAACAAGATTCTTGAGTCACTCAGTGTACACTTGCCTTCTCCATGTATACAGCTGCCTCAAACATGACCGAGTGAACTCCAGAGAGCTTCAACAGGGACACAACAACATGGGCTACTGATCTAACTTCTTGAATAAGTGAATTTTCTCTTTCCTTTTTTAAAAAACATTTTATTTATTTTGTGTATGTGTCCATGTGTTTGTGTGGGGGTGCACACAGTCATGACATGCATGTGGAGATCAGAGGACACTTGTAGGAATCAGCCCTCTCTAACACGAGAGTTCAGGCTATCAAAGTCAAGGCGAGGTCTTCAGGCTTGAAGAGGAGTGCGTTCACCTGCTGAGCCACTCAGTGTCTCCAATTCTTGCTTCTCACCAGGAAACAACAGCAGCTCACTGGCTGACAGTCTGAGAATTTCCCTCTCTTCCCCTCTGCTGAGTACTTGAAGTGATAACTGTTTGCTTTCCAGTCTTTCCTGCATTCACTTTGCTCTTTTCTACCTCTTACTCCTGCTCACGTTTTGCTCTGTGTTAGCTGTGTTTAGCCATTGTTCCCTGAACTGACCAGAACAGTGGCTGCAGCAGTTTGCAGTGATAGTCTGACATAGTCTGAAGCAGGAGGAGGCTCCGTCCTGTCAGAGCTGTCTCTACCAGAGCAACTTTTAAGCATTATGTTTGTCTGAATACTGTATCAAAATGTCATTTGAGCAAAGCATGGCTTGGATAAAGATCAGGAAGCTGCTGAACTTGACGTTGCCCTTGGCATGTGCTGTCACTGCAGTTTGGTCCTGCGTATGTGGGGAAGGCTTTGACTGTGAACCATGATGAATGTGTGGTAATAGCTACCCTGTTGACCCCTGAGGCCACACATGTAAATGGCCCAAAGCACAGAACTGTGGGGTTAGCAGCATGCCTTCCGAGCCTGTAGCTGGGATGATTGGAGTCCCTTCCCCAGTCCTGAGTTTGTCAGAAAGTTTAGAATGTGACCTCAATTGGAAACAGGGTATTTCCAGAATATGGTCCATAATCTGAAAATCTGTGTCTTCATAAGAATATGGAGAATTAGAGTCAGAGGTGGAAATGAGGGATCACCAATCAGCAGTGATCACCAAGGATTGCCTGGGAACAGGAGAGTCTGGAAGGGTTTGAGTTGGTCTAGCCTCTGTACCCGCTTCTAGCATCTAAGTAAGTCCTTGTAGCTTTAAGTCATCCAGTTTGAGGTAATTTGTTATAGCAGTCCCGAGAAATGAACACCAGTCTTTAAAAATTCCTTCCGGTCCTTGGTCCTCTCCTTCTATGAGCCTGCACTCTATGCAACCATTTTCTGTGCTCTATCAGAATTCCGTTCTAGTGGTGTGAGCCTTTGGGTGTGGCTATTGGTTTTGTTTGCAAAGACTTGTAGCTAGAGTTTTCCTGCCTTGCTCACAGTCAGGACAAATCTTTGTCACTCTCCAGTCCTACAGCCGCTCAGACCCAACCAAGTAAACACAGAGACTTATATTGGTTGCAAACTGTATGGCTGTGGCAGGCTTCTTGCTAACTGTTCTTATAGCTTAAATTAATCCATTTCCATAAATCTATACCTTGCCATGTGGCTCATGGCTTACCAGCGTCTTCACATGCTGCTGATCATGGTGGCAGCTGGCAGTGACTCCTTCCGCCTTCCTGTTCTTTCTTTTCTCCTCTGTTAGTCCCGCCTATACTTCCTGCCTGGCCACTGGCCAATCAGTGTTTTATTTATTGACCAATCAGAGCAACAGATTTGACATACAGACCATCCCACAGCAAAGACTCTTGAATGTGAAGTCTCATTTGCATTCAGTCAAAGTAATGTCCAATATCCAAGGCTGAGGGAGCAGCCTGCTGCTGAGTGTGGAGCTCTTTCCGAAGCTGCGTACTAGGCATGGGCACTTGAATCTGCCTGTTTAGGTGCTGGTTTTGCTGGTGAAGAATCATTGAATAAAATAAGAGAGGATTGAGTTTTTAAAAGATTGTACATGTTAGACATTTCTTAGTGGGAAACTTGTGTGTATTTGATGTGTGTGTGTATGAATGTGTAAGGTGAGTGTGAATGTGGACACAGTGGGCACAAGGGAACACTTGCCTGTGCCAGGTCTTGCCCTCCACTAAGTGTGTCCTGAGAACCCAGCTCAACAGTCTTGGTATTAAGCACATTTACCTTTTGAACTTTCTTGCCTATACCAGAGAACTGTTATTTTATTACTATTGTTCATTCTAAAATTGCACTTATTTGTTCATTGATGTATCCCATGAGTGCATGTGGAGGCCAGAAGGCAGCTTTGAGGGGCTGGTTTTATCCTTCCACATTCCTGTGCAGCTCAGGGCTTAACTTCAGGTGGCAAACACCCTTACCCCACCATCTTCTCAGCTCCTAAGGAGTAATTTTTAAAATCAGCTCGTATAAAAAATTGTGTGATTTTTGAGATTTATGAACTTTTCTATCGTTTTAGAATTCCACACATGCATGTATGCATTTTGATCCAGTCTCCCTCCTTTCCCTTCCTCCCAGTTCTCCTTATAAGTATCCCCTAAATGTTCTCTTCCCGAATCTCATGCAGGAGCTCCTATTTTAAAGCCAGGCAGGATAGAAATCAGCTACGCACGATGTCAGAGCTGCGAAGGACAAGAATGCCGGAAGACACAGGGCTAGCTTATGCAAGGCTGGCTGGTGATTACAAGTTTCTTGTGGTTACCCAGCAGGGCCATTCCGCTAAGCATGCCAGACTGAGAAATTAATAATTGATTGTAGGAATAGATTCGGCCCATTAGCTGAAGCTTTGTATTCAGCTAGGGCTCTGTATAAGCTTTAAATTAACCCTACCATTCTATTCATAAGTGCGCCCTGAGGCTTGTTACCTCAAGTAGCATACTTCACCTATCTGCTCACTCTGTGTCGCACATCTCCTCTGCTCCCCTCTTGCTGCCGTGCATTTGTCTTCTTGCCTTGAGATAGTCTACTAGTCTTATGTATGCCAAGGCATGGCAGCATTTGGTATAGGTCACGACATCAGCGAGTCTAACTATATGTCATTGGCAAATGTGTGGGCAGGGGGTTATTTCGACAGCGAGAGAAAGGACGTGTTGCCTCGGAAGGAACTGACAGCGTCGGGGTGATGTCAGTAGGGAGCTAGCGCTCCCTACGACTCACGGCTGGGAGTACGGGATTGCCTTGGCGTGGTGTAGGTCTATTGTAATTCAGGAGTCAGAGAGCGTGGCGATGTGGGCGTCGTGAACGATGTGCGGGCATCATGGCCAGCCAACACAGGTTTCCACTGCAAGACGGTCACCACGGAGACTCTAGTCTTCATTGTCAAAGTTTGTTTCTGTTTCCTCTCCTGGTGATACTGCAGTGCGTTAAAGGCAATGGGAGGGAGCATTTATGTCCATTTAGAGCGGTCGAGAACTTTATGTCCTCTGCTCTTCAATGTGACCGATGTGGGTCGCAATATCGGGACCTGAATTTTTAATACGGAATAACCATGCAGGCACTTCAGCCAGAGTGTGTGAGTTAGATTCGTTGCGCCAAACTTGGGCTTAGCTGTTACTAGTTAACGAGTGGACCAGCAAATCTGATATTGTGAGATGTAATGGGTTGTGTTGGGCGAGGATTGTGTTTCATCGTTGGGATGGGCGAGTATTTTAATGTTAGTATTTGTATATCTGCACAGAGTGATGGCTTAGAGCATTTCTGTCGTAAAAAACAAAAATCTAAACCGGCCAAAACCTTCAGCCATGGAGAACTTAGAAGGCACAGAAATTCCTGAATGAAAAACAAGAAGGCAAAAGGTGTGGCCAGGAGTGGTAGCGACAGCCGTGCAATTTGGCTGGCATTCCAGAAGGGTGTCAGCGAGGTGTATGGCAGGCTGGGAGTGGTCGCTACCGTTGACCGCACTAAGCAGGTCCAGAGCTACTATGACATTAGGAGAGTCGGGGTCGCACATGCGAGACAACTCTTCGTCACTGAGTATAAATAGGCTAAGAACGCCTAGTACGGCATGGTATCGAAGGTAACTCGTCCCCCTTTTGAACCTGTTCAATTAGTGAGACGTGGGAGGTCAGCCAGTGTCCTGGAATCCCGTAATACACACTATGGCTATTGGCATTGCTTTTGGATTGTCTACATAGAACATGATAATGAATCCTGTGTGATTGAGGACAGCACACACTTTGGTCCCAGATTCAGACGTACGGTGGCACCATTGAGAGTGGTAGATGGTCTTTTGCTGGCCATCAGCCGTTTAAGAGAAAGGGTGGGTTGACTGTGTACTGGCTCAAGTACTGGGGGAAAATTTGTGTAGCTTCAACAGTTTTGTTGAATCTCCATGATGCTAGCAGTAATACATGCAGTAGCTTGGCAAATAGTTATGTCCTGGTGGCGCCAGCAGGCACAGTGGGTATATGAATGTGACTTCATGAGGAGTATCGATCACTGAATTGTCTCTGAGAGTTGGCCATGATTAAGGTTGCTCGCCGATGAGGAGGACAGCATATGCCAGATATATGGAAAAGCCAGAACTCCATGGCTATGGGGCCTCATAGAGCCTCAAGGATGTATAGCCTACTTGGCATTATACTTTGAGGCAAATGGAGTATAGCTTCAAAGATAAGCTAATCTTGGTTTTATGAGTTTAGGGATAATCATTACTATAGATGCGCAAAAGATTTGAGCTGAGAAGATCTAGCAGAGAGAGCCTTTCTTGTGCACTGGACTGGTAATTGAGTGGCAGAAACCCACTGAGAGCGAGTAAACAGGCAGATGATATTAGCGTATTGCTTCAGGGCCAACATGGGACATTCTATATGCATTTCCCCCTCCACAACGGCGTAGGAGACCGGTGGACAAATGGTTTGTAAAGAGCCAGAGGTTGGGAAGACCCCCGAGGAAAAACCTGTCTGCGAACAGGAACGAGAAACCGTGGTCTCGGTCATCGGCTCACAGCCTGGTGGATGGCCCTTCACAGGATGGGGAGACTCATCAAGCAGTCCAAGTCGAATGGAATCGGTCCGTGCACCAACATGATGCGAGGCTGTACTTAGGTAGTTGGCATGTGTAGGATGAGGTGTCCGCACTTCTTTGAGGAGGGGAGCGAAAGATCGTACAGTGTTAAGCTGTAACGGTGAACTCGCCTCATAAGGTTGATCCAACATCTTGCAAGCGGAGGGTGCGCCCTACATTCCATCAGTGAACAATATGTGGCAGATGCAGTATTGGGACGCGTGGCGTGGGGGCGGCTTCACTGGGAGAAGCTAAAAGGGCCTATGAAGGTTGGACGTGCAAGGATGTGGGGTTCGATATGTGCAAGGATGACGATTAGTAGTAAGTAGTGCAATGATTAGAAATTATCAAAGAAAGATTTAGAATAACCAATTATTTATATATATTTAAAAAGACCAAAGCCCCAAACAAAAAACATAAAAATAAAAAGAATACACAATGAAAAGGAAAGAAAATACGAAAGTGGAACAGAAAGAGACAGAAGAGCTGAGAACACGGTGTTTTATTGGGAGAAAAAGGACCAGAAGCATGAACAGAAAGAGTAAGAAGGGAGAGAGCAACTGTTAATCGGGACTTTAAAGTAGTCATTTTGCGTGTTGATGGCAGGGGACACGTGGGACGTTGGAGGGGATCACAGAAGGTTGAACCTGAGTTCAGTCCGAGAGGGAAGCGGGACAGTAGACGGTGGAGGTGACGCTGCTGAGGAGAGGCGCATTGTTTGTAGAGCAAATCCACGAGGAGGCTGATACTGGTGAGACCTCGCAAGAGCAGTAGAGATTGTTCAACATAATAAAAGCTCACCAATATCGATAGAATTGCAGGGCAGAAATAGCCCGCGAGAGAGAGGTAGACAGCAAAAATAAACCTGCCACAGAAGGGCAGAAAGGGATACAGCACATATTGAGGACTGGTGGATATTCTAAGCTTAACTGTGAGGTCCTGACAAACTGTATGGGCGCGTGCATGGGACCTGGGCTTGATTCGTAGGACTGGGTGTGTAACACTGCGTTGCCAAGGAAGACGCCCAAGGCCGGCGGATGGTCGCTAGCGTTCTGGGGGGGACAGAGGCTGACTCAAGGCCCAGCGCAGGCGCTTCGGAGGATGTATTAAACAGGCCGCTTGGCATGGGCAGTAGGCCGCCCTAGAGTTGCACTGCAGTGAGCGCTGAGAAGAAAAACAGTCCAAAGTTATGAAGATCTCAGGCTTCTTCAGAAGCCACATCCAAAAACAGCAAAGGGAAAAGCTAGCGCCAAGGAGACAGAGGTGTGTTGGCTATGAAAGAGGCAGCAGAAAAAATAGCTGGTGTCCATACACCTCTGAACGATTTGGAGGATCGTTGGCCTCTCACTATGTATAGCGTTGTATGCGTACGAGTATGCTGTGATTAGGTACGGTACTGGCATAACGCACTAAAAGAGGACTACAATACTTTGCCTACACTTTATCTACCGGGTTGAGCTTCATAGGAAACAGAACCTTCGACAGGTAGAAGAGGAGGTAGTCTCGAGAGAGTAATATGAACCTCTCGCGCAGCACTTGAGAGATGATTGCAACAGTGGTGGGCCTGGCACGCCAGGCGGAGGAAAAACAAACAGCAGAGGACGGAAGAGAAAAGGGCACGACAGTGTTTGGTCCTGGAGATAGACAGATCAGAAGGGCAAGTGAGTGACGACGTGCGTGACAAATTGTACATATGGAAGGCTTGGCTCGCAGAGGATGGTTACAGAAAAAAGCATGTGTATCGTAGGCCGAGCAGACCAGAAACCTACTTATTAGAGAAGGGGGAAGGGAGCAGGGAGTTGTGGATATTGATTAAGCGCCCAGTATTTCAGGAGACTGTGCAGTTGATAGGCATTAAACATATAGCACAAAAGATAAATAACGGAAATGTATTGGCATGAGTGGATGTTAGAGTTACGACAGGTTATAATCTTGGAAAAACGCTGCAGACTGGTGGAGAAGGAGTTCGAATATGGGGACACAATTCAAAAAAACTTAAGGACGTCATGCCTGCGATGCGACTAGCGTTATTGTCAGAGAGATTTGGAATATGAGAAGGCGAGCGGACGATGTGAGTGAAGATTGTGAATGCCCGGTGGGATCCCTGTTATATGGATAGCGTTATTAGTAGGAGCTTACTGTCTTCTCAGTAAAGCTAAAGAGTGGAAGAATTGACTGTGAGTTCGTAGAGTATCCATTGTTGTTTTCTGATGAGATTAGATAATAGTCGGCATGATTTTTCAGGGACCACACCACCCGATGGTTAAGATCATGGAGGTCCAGTGGTATCTGGGTGAGCACGTGTGAAAAAGTGATAATAAGGGCGATACAGCCGTATGAGGACCCGATCAAATGGGCGAGAGCTGCGCATGCAACTTCGTGTAGAGAATCCTGTTTGGCTAGGCAGGTAGTGCCAGACTGATACATGCTGTAGGCTATCAAGGTAGGGGGTAAGAATTGGTGACCTCTAGCTGTGACATGTATTGACACTGGGAGATTGTTGAGTGGAAATGGTGAGTGATAGTGAGGGGGAAGACTAGATGGCTTAGAGAAGGGCATTTGTATAGGCATGCGATATGGAGATTGCAGTAGGGGCAGGAGCGGAGCAGGAGCATGAAATGTGTACACAGTGAGAGAGGGCGTAAGCGTGAAGGAATAAGTGTAGGAATTGATTCGTTTTGTTGAGTGGTTACTTGTAGTAGGAGGTAGATGGGAATTTGCTAATAGTTTTAGGTTAGAGTTCGTGCGGCTGAATCCTAGAGTTAGGCACATCATGCTTTGCGATTGGACTATTGCGTCTCATCTGTGGCACGTGGTTATGCTCTCGCGTTGTCTGTTCGCTTGCATTAGTAGTACGAGCAGTGCGGTGCGTCATGAGGCTGAAGTGCATGCTAGTGGGGCCGCTGACTCACGGAACATCGGATTGTGTGGTTGTGTCGGGGGATGTTGGAATCGCGGCAGCTTTATTGGTGAAGGCGTACCAGTGGTCATAGCCGAAGCTGTGTATGGTAGGTGATCTTCATTAGGGCTCACTCGGGTGGTGTTTACGCTAGATCGTATTTAGAGACGTAAGGCCAGGCGCATCCATGCTCAGAGATTGGAGCTCCGAAGGGGAATGCCTCGTGTATAAGCAACTTAAAGATGTGCAGCTGTGTGCCTAAAAGGCAATGTGGGCACAGATCCCACGTGCCGCAGAACTCATGGTGATGTATAGCTTGTGGTATGTACATGGTCGAGGTGTGAATAGTATATATGTGTGGGTATACTTGGCGTTCCTCCTCCCTCCCGTGCGCGTGCGCTGTCGTGCGTCACACCCATCGCTCTAGGCGCCGGCAAATTGAGCCCTTCTCCCTCTTGAACATTGGGCTAATCTACCTTGGGCGTCGTCTGGTTTACCTGGTCGCACACGTTTTTCGGCGTAGGTTACCGCGTGTCGCCCTAAAGTCCAGCAAGGTCTTGTGCCTCCCTGAAGGTCACCTTGCTTCGCCGGCTCTCCTCTCTTCGTGGCTTGATTGCATCACTGAGTAGCCTGTGGGGAGCGAGCCAAGTGTCGTGTTCACGATGATAGCGAGGAGCGCCAGGAGAGTGGACTGGGCTATCATCCTTAAGCTACAACCATGGTCTGTTGGAGGAGACAGATTATTGCGAGCTGCAGCCAGAAGATTGTTGAGTAGACGGGATAGGACTAGTGTATGGTTGCGAGAATGTAGTTGATGCTGAATGAAATTATCCGATCGTGGGACTGAGCAGGACGAGATGTCCAGATGAGCGTTCGTAGGCGGTGGGAAGCCTAGGTGCTCAGGCATGGAGAGAGGGTGAAGAATAGAAGACTTTGATACTTATGAAGCATTTAGAAGTGGGAAGGAATTAATGGAATGTGGCCTGTACCATCTGAAAAAAATGTACGCAGCGGTCAATGTCGATGCGCGCAGAGGTAGTAAGTGTGAGATAAGAAGTAGAAACTGTAAGGGAGACTCAGCGAGAATTCTCAGAAAGATCTGTGTGCGACTGAAAGGTCTGGTCTTGAGGAGCCGCGGTGCTCGGGTAGCGGGTGAATCGGCAGACTCCTCCGTGAGAGGGCAGGCATTGAGGGCGAGCAACTTCCACCTCAGTGCATCTGGAGGTTCGTGACGAACTTCTACAGGACACTCACTGAACAGACTACTTTGTGAAAGACCGCGTAGAGATCGGCAGACCTGGGTGAGACCTGGGGTATAGATCATCTATAGGTTGTGGAAAACTAGAGGTATATCCAGTGTGTACTGTGTACTGAGTTGTAGAGCGGAATTGGATGAGTGGGTATGATTCCATAATTGGCACTAAGTGGTTGTGGACGCGTAGCGGACCACCTTAGGCTCTGTCAATAGGGATCCTGTAAGCGAAGTCTTCTATTGTTATCTGGGTGATGTTTCAGAAATTGATGGTGTGCGGATCTTACGTTGGTGATGGATGGATAGGATGGGATCTTACGTTGGTGGAGTTGTGATGAGACTTAGAACGAGCGTGGGATTTAGATTGTGAGAGAGTAGGCGTCAGTCGTGTCCTCGGATCGGTTCGAGGTCTGCACTAGCAATGAGGAAAGACGCATATGAGACAGAGGTGGTGGGATAGCATAGTGTATGGCACTGAGAGAGCACATAGTTAAGATCACACGCAGGTTGAGTAAACCAGGAGTCGGCACGAAAGCGGAGCAGAGTAGATAGGAAGTAGATGACGGAGGACGGCTTCTAAGTCGAGCAGATTCGGAAGGGTTAAGCCATGTAGTTAGAGGCCCTTCCGTGTAGTAGACCTGAATTCAAAGGCCACCTTGGAAGCGTAGAGTGTGAGGCTGGATACTGGCGTGGAAGGTTTATGCTAATGCTAAGAGGCAATGTGTTTATCACATAAAGCACTGAGTAGAAGGCGAGCGAGGGCGAGGACAAGTCGAATCAAGTCTACGTGCCACAGTGATGGCGATCTGGAAACCATCTGCAATAGGCGCAAATGACAAGTATCATATCTTAAGGAGTATATATGATCAGGAGTGAAGAATGGGACTGTGAAGAAAGCAATCGTCACAGAAAATTCCATTCGTGTAATAGAGGCAGACATCGCTATGACTGTAATGTCAACAAGCAGACAAGGCATCTTGGGCAAGGTTGATCAGGGTGGGTAATAGATCAGATATGGAGCCACGCGGCCTTATTGGCGACTATGTGCGACAGTCGCTGTAGGTATCCATGCCGATATTGTGACATTGTTCTTGCCCGCGGAGCCAGACCAGCAAGGAGTCAAGAATTGCGGATGAAAAAGCCAAAACTAATTGCTTAAGAGTTAGATGCACATTGCATGAGGCGTGGTGGCATATACATCCGATATGATAATAGCGGAAGAACGTTGATCACCTTATGGAGTTGGGAGGTGTTGTCTATCCAGAAATAGTGCGGTCTGGGAGGATTACCAGGGATGATTTGACGTTCAAACTAGAGTCTGATTATATAGTCAGCGTGAGTATTTCATGCGACAAATGGGGTAATGCCCAGTGTGCTGCGCACCGGACTACTCCAACACTGTTGACGAGGAAGTTGTGACAAGTAGAGGGGTCGTTGGGTGACGAGGAGAGTCAAGGCCGTGTGCTGCATGGTACAGAGACCGGGCATACGGTCTAAAAGGGAGAGCTTTATAGAATCGAGAGAGTGCGCATGGGGAGTTAGTAGGGTGCATTTGGGCCGTCCCAATACCACATTTTCTATTAATGTGTGTTGATCCTAATGGTGCGTAAATGTGCAGTTATTCTTGTACGACTGGTGATGATGAGACGGGAGGTAACACCTGTCGGTGAGCGCTAGCGACACTGACTGGTACGAGAGGTTACAATAGACGTGGCGATGGGACAGAGCGAGTGTGGTTAGATAATGGAGCTGTTGAGATCCTGTCGCGCGCACTCGTCGGGAGCTAGTAGCAGAGACAATCCATCAATCAGGCATGATAAATGCGGTCTTTGTTTGGCAGAAATAGTGGGGAGGTAAATGATATGACGAAAGGAGACTTTAAGAATTCACGTGGAATTTCTACATGGCTCCGTTGGGGGAGGGAGGATGAGAGTAGAGCGTCGGGTGTGTGGCAACCATCAGATGCAACTAAGGTGGACGCACTGTGGAGTTCGCCGGGCAACTGGGACAGGGCAGAAGTAGTAGAACGTCGATTAAGTAACAACAGGCTCGGAAATGTGGATTCTTGATATAGGAGCAATGTCCCTGCGCGTCTCTCAGTGCCCCGCCAGTCTGTTGTGGTTGCCTGCGGCTTGTTCGATTGGCAGTGGAGCATGGGATCTATGCAAGGCGAGGAATGTTCGGGCAGGGTGACTCGTGATTGGGATCTTTTAGGGTTTAGGCGAGCCCTTGCCAGGCAGGAGTCGCGCGAGGTGTCTGATAGGGTTAGGCTACTGGTTAGTGGAGATACGGTATGGTGGCGCGGACGTGCGGGGTTTGGTCAGAGCTGTAGTCTGAGGCCAAGGTTGTCTGCTCATCTTATGTAACACGAGTGTCAGTAAGCAGAGCCTCATGGACGTTGACTTCGAATCGGATTGGAGGGTGTAGATGAGAGTCCAGAAATGAAAGAGAAAAAGAAGAAGAAAAGAAAGAAAAAAAAAGTTCCTTGAGTAGTGTGTGACGTGCTGCTGGATGCGAGATGGAACAGATAGTGCTGACACAGTTGAGAGTAGTAGTGTATAGGAGTGTAGTGGTAGACTAGTAGGGAGCTGGATGGCTCAAGAGTTCATACTTAGTCAGGTGCATAAAGGACGGCATCCGCTGGGGAATAGTAGCTTATCTGTAGAATAAGGCTAGAATGAGTATGGGTGAGTATGTGTCTTTGGATCACCAAGCACTTTGTGATGTTATGACGGATTAGTTACGTGCGGTTGCGGTCCGGTAGGTACGATGTAGACAGTTATGCGGCATACGTTAGGTCTTGCGGCAGAAGTGCGGTTGGAGCGTCAGCACGTATGCGAGATTATCCGTGTGTTGTGAAGGAATTACATAAGTATATTACCACATAAAACACCAGATTTGGCCGCTGGAGGTACGTGGGCGGCTACCCTGCAGTTGGTGGGGATTACAATTGGGAAGTGAGTGTAAGGGGTCAGGGAATTAACTTTGACTAGCCATCGTAGATCGGTGGTCGTGCTTGATGGGACTCGGTTCATGTCAAGGGTCGCAGTAGGCACTGAAGGTCCTTTGACCCACTCGCTGGGTCTTAGGATATGAAATAGTGATCCTATGGATAGTCAGCTAAGGCAGACTGTATGACATGTAGTGATCTGTGCCGACCTAAAGCCAGGGGGAATCTCCAGTTAGGTAAGACTGTCTGGTTGATGGAAGCGTTGTATGAGTACAGGATGTTTATTTGGAGACTATGTCTTGCAGGACGTGGGTCTTATGTCAGTAAAAACAGGAGGAAGGACAAGTAGTGGAGGATCAGGTGTGTTGTGGGTTGAGGAGGAAGGTACTGAGTCAGGAGGTGCCCATAAGCTAATTGAAAGTAGCTCACGGAAGAGCGCCACGCCTCGGATCGCAACACAATGGGCAGAAGGTGGGCGCGTGTCTAGTGAGGGGAAGGATTGGTAGATTAAGATAAAAGATCAGTCCATGGGACCGACCAGCTCTGAGCCGAGACGGTCTCTGATAGGGCCGGCGGACAGATTATACTATGTGCAGGCTGCCGACGATCATGCTTACCATGAGGCTCAGTGTTCTACTCGCTGTTGAGGACGGTCTAGGCGCCTACCTTGCCTGAGCGGAATGATGGGTTGTGCTATCCGGAGTCGCAGAGGAAGAGCATAGCACTCTTACAGTGTGGCTCAGCGTGCGGAGGGTTTAAGGATATCACTTGTTGGCAGTAACACATTCGTGTAGCAAACTGGAGCTTGTTATGCATTTTCTTCGTCGAAGTTGACTCGATAGGAGATACAACCAGTCACAGAGTGGGATGTATGCGCATAATCGACAGTGCGCGTTTATTATGTGTTTGTGCTGAGGTAATCATCATAGTTGAGGGTGCTGCGGTGACTTCGTACGAGCGAAGGTACCATGCTTCGTAATCGTGACGAGGCGCGGGATAATTTCTAGTTGTGCGTTTCATTGTGTCCAGTTGTGGCATCAGAGAAGGTGTCTGGCTGGCGATCTAGCACCCAGCGCAGTTCGAAGGGATTTTGGTAGAGCCGTTCATGTACCGGGAGGTCTCGGCGGAGCCAGTGCAGTGCGACTGGGGTGGGCATGAGATGTGGGAGGCGTGAACGCATGTCTGGGTGGGAACAGCCACCTTCTCACGATTTACGACAAGTGGTATCTACCAAAGGGTTCATGCTTTGGGTCTGATATTGGTTGCGATGATTCTAGACGATAGGCGCGGAGCCATGGCATCACGAAGGGTGATTCTGGTCTAGGCGTGTGCGACCATGGAGATACGCAGGTAGTTAGGCCAGGGCACCTGGTTGTTTCCTGAGGTGCCCATGGACAGCAGCGACTGTCTCTAAGATCCTTTTTGATCCCAGCTGTACATTAGTTCTTCCCACCCCCACCTCAGCCAGGGGTTGGTTCAGGCAAAGTAAGTGTTCATGCAAGTGGCTTGGCTGGTTATCTTTCCAATGTTCTAGTAATATTTTATCCTAAAAATGATTATTATTGCTGTTGTAATATGGGGGGTGGTGGTGGTGCACACGTATCATGGGTGTGTAGAGGTCAGAGGACAACTTTGAGGAGTTAGTACTCTCTATGTCTACAGGGACTCCTGAGACTGAACTTGAGTCATCAGGCTTGTGTGGCAAGTGTTTTGCCTGCTGAGCCCTTCCACTGGCCTGTGTTTTTAAACGGCAGATAAGTCCTCTTCTTGTCTTGGACAGGGACTTGTAGGAAGACATAAGTGAAGAAGCAGGCTCTGCTGGCTGTGGGCAGAGAAGAATCAGCTTTCTGGAGAGTGCCTGCTGTGCCCTCCTCTCCTCAGAGACCTTGATCCCTCAGTGGTCTTGTTTGGTCTCCACACCAGTCACAGTTCTCCTGTCTCAGGAATGCAGAGGATGTTCTCCCCATCTTCCTGGGATCAGCTGGTGTCCCATGCTGTCTGCACTTCCTCTCCCACACTGCTAACAAGCACGGTTCTCCTCTTGTTGATTTACAGCCTATTAAATGCTCCATCCACACTTGTGCCTACACACACACACACACACACACACACACACACACACACACACACACGCGTGCACACAGGTTTGTAGATTTTCCATCTTAGGACTTACTAGTTAAGCTTGAAGACAGCAGAGAGCTACAGTTGATTGAGAAGTGGCTGTATTCTGGGAAAAAATGCGTAAATGGAGTGAGTCAGGGCCGTCCCCTGGAGGGGCCTGGGCCAGTGACTTGGCTGACAATGGGATAGTGCACAGTCCGGGCAAGGTCATGACTCCCATCTGGGACAAATCTATCACACAACACTAAACACATAATTATATCTGCCGTCCCAGAATCATATTGAAATAAGCATTGATCATCGACCAGATAAGAGGACGGTAGTTTAGAACTAAAAGGGAAAAATCTTTGGAATTCTCTCTGTTGCTCCAGGGAGGTTCCATGACTCTTCTGATTCTATTTAGAGTTGGCATTGCTGCCCCTGGTTTAATTCCTCCCAGGAACAAACACATTTGATAGATTCTACTGAATCATCCCAATGCCAAAGCTCGGGAACGTTCTAGTCTGCTTCCTTACGGCAGACCAGCCTTGCAAAGGCAAGCGTCTTCAGTCCTTTATTATTTTCTGATTCTCAGAGTTGGGGCTTTTCTCAGTTTTACTATAGAAACAAAGAGCCACAGAGCACAGTGCTGACCAAATATAGACACCGGGTCATCTTTGATACTACTCGGAGAAAAAGTATGACAGAAACACTAGCAAAGGCAGGATTAATTAAAAACCACAGCAGAGTATTGAAATAGGAAGACCTCACTAACATTTCAGAACCAGTCAGTGCAAGTGCGGTGGATGTGTGTTCTGATCTAACTCTGCCTGTTTCACGGGTCGGGTAGAATCAATGGAGATGGCACAGTACTGGTTATTACCAACACAGGAACTCGGAATCACTAGCCTGGAAGCACCAGGAGCCTCGCAGGACATTCCCTCCACTCCAGGCCCAGGCCATCCTCTGAGTACTGTATGGGGACTAGCAGCACTGGCAAGGAGAGTGCAGGCAGCAGGTTACTCCAGATGCAGCTTAGCTTGGCTATTTGGACCCATGTCCACCTCGTTCATTATGTTAGTACTTTAAGATTCGTTGGTAGATTTATTTGTTTGTTTGTTTGTTATTTATATTTGCAGTGCTGGGTATGGATACTCAGTCCTCTCACATGGTAGGTAAGTACACTACTCCTGAACAAGACCTCCAGTCCCTGGGTACATTACCTTTCTGAATGGGAAGTAGTATTTACTGACTTAAAATAATACAATGTAGAGGTAACACTGCTGTTTCTTATTATGAAGCTAGACTTCCATCTTATTTCCACAGACTTGAGCAGGGCCTCATAACGTCTTCGCACATGTCAACAACCTGACACCAAAAGAATTCTGATTCTTAGCCCCTAGTTCCATTGTCTGCTGAGCCACACCACTAGACATTCCATTGCGTTTATTTATTTATTCATCTCATGGCATGTTTCTGGCAGTTAATATTATGTAATATGGTGGGTGTTTACTGTCTTAGAGTTACTCCTGCTGTGATGAAACACCATGATCAAAAGCAACTTGGGGAGGACAGGGTTTATTTGGCTTACACTTCCACGTCACAATCAATCCATCATCGAAGGCAGTCAGGACAGGAACTCAATCAGGGCAGGAACCTGGAGGCAGGAGCTGATGTAGAGGCCATGGAGGGAGCTGCTTACTGGTTTTGTCTTCTTGGATCGTTCATCCTGCTTTCTTATAGAACCCAGGACCACCAGCCCAGGGATGGCCCCACCCACAGTGGTTTGGATCCTCCCCCATCTATCACTGTTCTGTTGCTTACAACCTGATCTTATGGAAACATTTTCTCAATTCTAGTTCCCTCCTCCTAAAGGACTCTAGCTTGTGGAAGTTGACATGATACCAGCCTCACATCTGTATGGAGTGAAAAGATAAGCAAGGGGGGCCGAGGTTGGACTGGAAGAGAGGGAGGAAGAGAAGTGTGGTGTGATGGAGGAGCTTCACTCGGCACTTCTCCCGAATGACTGCCCTGGAGGGTGCGTGGCATTATACACCTGCTAAAACCCACGAGATGTGGCGTGAGCCCAGGATAAACTGTGGACGTGAGTAGTACAGTGCATCAGCATTGGTCATTCCCTGCACCAAGCGTGCTGCACAGATGCCCAAGTGTAAAGAATGGGAGAAACTGTGAGTGGAGACGGGAGGGAAGAGGGCACATAGGAGCAAGACAGTTGTGGTTTACTTTCCTTGTACACTTTAAACTGCTCTAAAACAAACAAATCAACCCAAAGTGCAAAAAGACGAATCAAGATAATTTAGGTGAGCTAGTCTTATAATGTGTTCTTCTAATCAATGGAAAACCGACTCTAACCAGAACAGGTCAAAAGGTAAATGCTGCAGGATGTCTTTCTGTATGCTGTGAATATGTGTGGCTCCCATTGGATAATAAGTAAAACTGTTTTGGCCTATGGCAAGAAAGCTTACAGCCAGGTGGGAAAACCAAGCAGAGACACATAGAGAAGAAGGGCAGAGTCGGGAGAGACGCCGGCCGCCACCCAAGGAGCAATAAGATGTCAGCAGACCGGTTACATCACAACCACGTGGCAACATAATAGATGAATAGGAATGGGTTAATTTAAGATGACAGAGGTAGCTAGCAAGAAGCTGAAGCCATAGGCCATACAGTTTGTAATTAACATAAGCCTCGGAGTGATTATTTTATAAGCATCTGTGGGACTGCGGGTGGGAGAGATCTGACGGACTGTGGGGCTGGGCGGAACCAAGAAACTTCCCCCTACAGGTGAACGAGCTGATGTGTTTCCACAAGCCATGGGAAGCACTAAGAAACCCCAGAACCTGTGACCAAAACACTCTTTCCCATCTTTGTGGCATGGATAGGTTGATTTTCTTCCTCATGCCCAAACCATGGGTACCAGCTCCAGTTCACAAGCTTTCAGCCTCAGCACAGTGAGACAGGCCTCTTTCTCACCCAGTGCTTTCTTAGGCCCCATTCTCCCGACCCGGACCCGGGCTAGCCTGACTTTACCCAGTCACGGTGTGGATGGGGTACAGTCCCTGAGCATGGGCACGCACAAGGCAGGAAACAGGTAGACAGGACGGACCCTACTACAGTTACATTGACCACAGATGACAGTGCCATCGATGACGTAGATGGCACAGGCCGGGGGGGAGAGGTGGGCAGAAAAGTGACCCAGTCGTGGGCGTGATCTACCGAGGGGGCTCTTGAACTATTGAGATGTTGGTGTAAAGTGTAAGAGAAAAGAGTGACTTCAAATGTTTGTCTTAACTAGCCCAAAGGTGGAGCTGTATCTAACTGAACAGAAGAATATTATGGTAGCATAGGTTGGGAGACATCTGGTTCATTCTGTATATATTATGATCTATTAGCCATCTAATTGGAGATGTCAATAGACAGTGGCTATGGATGTGTGTCTTCCTCTGGGCAGTCACATAGAATTGCTTACTGGCTCTTAATTCCTCTGGATTGCAAGCTCGATCAGATCTGGGACTTTGCCTGTTTCGTTCACTGCTGTACATCTAATACCTAGCAGAAATTTTATGAGAAAGATAAAGGAGGGATGAGTGAGTTAATTGTTCAGTACAGCAAAGCAGGGTAATGGGGACTGGACTACAGGACAAGCAGCTGTTCCAAAGTAAAACTGCTTGACTGGCAGTTACTAAGGAGAAATTTGAAAGACATTGTATAACAGACACTCCCTGGAAGATCTACTTAAAATGAAAGACATATCGGCACTGGTGGTAGTTCTCTGAGTTTGAGGCTAGCCTGGTCTACAGAATGAGTTCTAACAAAGTCAGGGCTATACAGAGAAATCTTGTCTCTGGGGGAAAAAAGATAAAAAGAGAGAGAAAGACACTCGCAGTGCTTCTGTAAACCTTTATTTTATGTTTAATGGGCTACCACCAATGTAGGCCCTTAGATTCTGGCTCATTTCTACAAAGTTATTTGTTGGAAATACAGTAAAGGTAGAAATTAGAACTGTCTGTATGAGTGAACCATCATTACCAGTCCATAAACAAAATGCACACAAAAGCCTGTGTATTCAGATCTATGATTTTCCGAATTTAAAAAATACATCCTATCTGTAAAAAAGCATTTTTAAAAAGACAATGGTCTAATAAACAAAACGGTGTGTATCTGTGTCTAATTAGAGGCATGTATAAGTGTGTGATACTCCAGTGGTGTAATGGGACTTGGCTACTAACACACAGAGGGCAGCATGTCTCAGCCCTGAAATTCAACCAGAATCTGATGCATTAACTGTAATAAAATATGACACAGAAGTTAACATAGCTGGTTTTCCACCAATAACCTGTCTGATGGTGTATGACAGAAACTCCAGGCAACTTGTCAGCTGCAACACAGTTGATGATTAGAACAAAGTAATACTTGGCTGGGGATGTAGCTCAGTGGTAGAGCGCTTGCCTAGCATAAGTAAGGTCATGGGCTTAATCCCCAGTGCAAGAAGTAAAAGAAAACACACACACACACACACACACACACACACACACACACACACACACACACAACAAAAAACAACCAAGGAAATAAAGAGAAAAGTATAATACTTCCAATATAAAACTCTTTGCTCCGGCATGGGCAGCGCTATGACCTTGAATATTGCTTTTTGAAATCATCCAACCTAACAAAATCCCCTACTCTTAGCTTATGACTCATCCCCTTGCATGATGCTGCCCGTAATCTGTAATGGTAACTGGGCCACAAATATGCAACACTTGAGATTCTCATGTGAAAAACTGAGCAAAGTGGCTTGGGTTGTATAATGAACAGTAAGCTAGAATCCACTCCCAGTATGTGCTTTGGCACAAACACAGGGTATTCTGAGATTATATTAAATCCATATGTACCATAACACACACACACACACACACACACACACACACACACACACACACACATACACACTCCATAGAGACTGTCACAGAAAATTTGGCTAAAAGAAATTTACAATTATTTATATATTTATATACACACAAAATAAAAGACATTTGTCATGCTCACAGTCTGTAAACACCCGGGAAAATGCCCAGTAGAGTTACTGTGGGCCCTTTGAAATGGTGACCACTGGGAACCTGGAGACAGGATGGAGATTTAGGTTCCTATCAGGGAGGAGCAGAGTTAAAGGTTCACGCAGGTATAACTACAGTCCACTCGACACAGTCAGCTCATTGGGCCGCGTTTGAAATGGTTTCCTGTCTGGAAAAAGGAATGAGCAGGAAAACCCTGCAGCCAGTCATCACTGTAAGAGAAACAGAGAGCACGAAAGGGACTACGTATATATATGTGCTACTATTATAGAACTTAAAGAAAATTTCAGGTCCTCAAAAAATATTCAGCATTTTCCTCTTAGGTATGCATCAGACATGGCACCCGGGAGTCTCAGGCATCCTTCAGTGACTCATTGAAGCCTTAGGACATGGTTTCACATTAAAAGATGGTTTATGAAAAATAGAACCATTGGATGTCAGTATTATTATTAATCACTATTATTGTGAGGCGGAATCCTTCTCCTCACTGCAGACAGTTTCCCACTCACAGTTATCCCACCGCAGCCTCCCATGTGTTAAGAGCATTAAGCATGTGGCATGTACCATCTCACCCAGCTCAAGTATTACTTTTTTAATTTAATTTAAAAATATGCTCAAGCCAGATGTGGTGGTGCAGTCCCTTAATCCCAGTCCTTGGGAGGCAGAAGCAGGTGGATCTCTGTTAGTTCAGGCTATCTTGGCTTACATAGCAAAACCTGTCTCAAAATTAAAAAAACAAGATCCAAATATGCTCTAATAAAAACATAGTTAAACAAAAAGGAAGGAAAGAAAGAAAATACAGATTCTTAGGAATTCCTTGGCTAGTAGCTGTTAAACTGCTCTGGCGGTTACCAGTCTGGCTGTATTTGTGGCAGTTCTAGAATTCATGTTTTACAAATAAAACTGTGATGCTCGTCTGATTCCTCCCCTCCTCCTCTTCTTAGTATATGTAAATAAGAACAATCATTTCTATGGTATCATGCAGTTATAAAATACTAACTCTGGATGACATTTCCAAAAGAGTACTTTAACCTCACAGTGTGTTTGGCTAAAGAATCTTGTCACACTCTCTAAACTCTTTTTATCTGTTTGTGTTTCTGAGACAGAATCTTGTATAGCCCAGGCTTTTCTGAACCATGCAGATGAGGCTAACCTCGAACTCCTGATCACCTTCGCCTCACTTCTTCAATTCTAGGATTATAGGCGTGTGCCAGTAAACCCAGCATAACCTCTAGATCAGTGGTTCTCAACCTTTGGGGGTTGAATGACCCTTTCAGAGGGGTCACCGAAGATCATCAGAAATATCAGATATTTACGTTATGATTCATAACAGTAGCAAAGTTACAGTTATGAAGTAGCAACAAAAATGATTTTATGGTTGAGGGTCACCACTACATGAAGATCTGTGTTAAAGGGTCACAGCGTTAGGAAGGTTGAGAACCCTTGCTGTAGAGTCCTGTGATGAGCATTCTCAGTGGCTATTCCACAGACCTGCATGAACGCTGGTCATGAGCTTGCAAACTCTGTGTTCATGCAAAACTTGCAGATATAGTGTGGTTTCCTTCAACAATCCCCTTTCTCCCTCAGCTGTCATAATTTTCAAGTGTTGGATATGACCTGCAAAATATGCAAATCATATAAAGTACTTAGGAAAGACCCACTGACTGTGGTTGGAAGGCACTCCACCACATGCTGTTGGGAAGGCAGGAGAGCTTTTCTTTTCTTGGGATGGGTTAGAGGACCAGGGGAGAGAATTTGGGAGGTTTGGGGGACCGCTGCTGTGTGACTATCTCCTCCACTAGGACTTGAAGACACAGTGATTGGTGTTTCTGCAGAGGGTTAGTTCATGCTGTCCTTGTGGCTGCTCCGTTCTGTGTTGTGGTTGTTCTGGTCATGGTTCTTCCACTGGACACTTGTTCCATTCATAGGGACCGAGGTCATGAGGCTTTTGGACTGGTGACAGCAGCAACAGAGGCATGACTGGGGTGGGAAAGAGAGAGTGTGTAAATGAGGCCGTCAGCCTGCCTCCCCATCCTAGCCACACATCAAAGCCTGGGGCCCATGAGGGAGGGGTCAATGCCTGTGGACAACCGAGGACAGCTGGAGCTTGTCAGGGCCAGGCAGAGATTAGGAGCAAGGGTCTCTTGCTTTTCATTGCAACTGTGTTCTTCATGGTCAAGAGGAGGGACGGCAGTGCTGGTTGGATAGGGGCTCTCCAGGGCATGAGGAGTGTATTCCTCATGTGGTGCCCGGCATCTATCAGTACCTCAGCTGACCTTCATGCCAGCCCCGGCTGTAGGCGCTGTTGATAGCTCTTTATGAAGAATGATCGTGGGGCCCGGGGACGTAAACTACAAGGCACGGCTCTCCAGATTGGATTCTTTCCCTTGGCCATTCCCTTAGGCATGTGTTTAAATTTCTGAGGATTTTTAAGAGGAAATTTTCCCTGCCCTATAATTAATATATAAATTAATCAGCAAGTGATATCAAATGCAGCATATGAAAATACACTAGTTAGGACCTGTATGTGAGCCAACCTAGTCCCAGCACTTTGTGATTTGTAACCTTTCCAAGGACACCTCAAAGTCACAGCACCTGAAGCTCCATTATCAACTCTCAGCTGCTTGTGCCATGGGCGATCTGTCTGTCTGTTTAGATCGTGGGTTCTGTGAGAGCAGTTACCATGTTTTCCCTCTCTATGTTAAACAATAGCACACTCACACTAGGTACTTAGTGTGTGTCTATCTATCTATCTATCTATCTATCTATCTATCTATCTATCTATTATCTATTTATCTATCTATTATCTATCTATCATCTATCTATCTATCTATCTATCTATCTATCTACATCTATCTATTTATCTATCTATCTATCTATCTCTATCTATCTATCTATCTATTTCTTTATCTATCTATTATCTATCTATCATCTATCTATCTATCTATCTATCTATCTATCTATCTATCTATCTATCATCTATCATCTCTGTGGTAGTTTGAATGTAATTGGCCCCATAATCCCATAGTCATAGGGAGTGGCACTATTAGGAGGTGTGGCTTTGTTGGAGTGGGTGTGGCTTTGTTGGAAGAAGTGTGTCACAGTGGGGGAGGGGGCTTTGAGGTTTCATATCCTCAGGATGCTGCCCAGTGAGTCAGTTGACTTCCTGTTGCCTGCAAGATGTAGGACGCTCGGCTCTTTCTCCAGCACCATGCCTGTCTGCATGCTGTCATGCTCCCCATCACGATGGACTGAACCTCTGAACTGTAAGTGAGCCACCACAATTAAATGTTTCCTTTATAAGAGTTGCCGTGGTCATTGTGTATCTTCACAGCAATAGAAACCTAATGAAGACACATATCTATCTATCTATCTATCTATCCATCAATCCATCCATCCATCCACCCACCCACCCACCTACCTATCCATCCATCAGTCATCCACACTAAGTTGTACTTACTGGATGATGATTTAGCTCATCTATTTTTCAGGTGAGGTGACTGAGGGAGCTGGAGGGGACGCCATTACAAGTGAATGAGACCATTAGCAAACGCTGAGCTGTGCTGCCAGCCAAGGTTGGCTGCTTCTTCCAGCGCCTGTACCCTGACCTCTGCTCTGTTCTGTATAATACGTACTCTGACCTAAAGTTAGCCATCTTAGTCCAAGGTAACAGAACCAGTAAACACTAGGGCTACGCTACAGACATTCCAGAACTGGAAAGTGACACACCAATGATGTGCCTGCAGCTCCTAAAGATGTTGTTGGCTTGTCTGGAAGGAGATTTGAAACAAGAAAGCTGACGATGAGTGAAATCACAGTAGTGCAGATGTCCAGAGTAATAAGTATTTACTTTTCTTGAAGAGGCTATTATTTATTCTTTTTAAGATTTATTTTTATTTTATGTGTATGAGTGTTTGCCTGCATGAGCACCATGTGTGTGCTTGGTGTCCAAGGAGGCCAGAGGAGGGCACTGGATGCCCTGAAACTTGAGTTACAGATGGCTCTAAGCCACCATGTGGTTGCTGGGGGCAGAACCTGGGGCCTTCACAAGAGCAGTGAATGCCCTTAACTGCTGGACCACCTCTCCAACTCAGAAAGGTTGTTATTAAATGCACCATTTAATTGCTTTTAGTGAGAGCTTTCTCAGCCTCAGAGACTATGTCTGCCTAAGACCAATTAAAGTCTAAGACAATGAAAGGTGTGAATTGGCTTTCTGTATTGTAAATGTGTGTGCTTATATTTGAGCATTCCTTTTGAAGAGAGACTCTGAACTGGCATGCAAGCAGGCCAGTCCTTTTGGCTTTACCCTGTGAACATGTCATCTGAATATATACTGATCTTCTGCTCTCTTGACAGTCGGACCCTCTTTCTAGGTAACAGGAAGTGATTTTCACTTCTCCAATGAAGAGGGACATGCCCGATCAAAGCGGGAGTAAACGGAATTGGCTATGCCAGTTGGGTACGGAGTACACTGATCTGGCAGCCCTTGGGAGAGAGAGAGAGAGAGAGAGAGAGAGAGAGAGAGAGAGAGAGAGCTTGCAAGACAGTCTTACCTGGAAACAATTTTTGAATTTTTTGCTCACAAAATATAGAGCTATTGGATTTATGCAAGAATTCATGGTTGCCAAGTTGATACCGATGTAATCCATGAGCAACAAGAAACTAGAGCAAAAGAAAACAGTGTCATTAAAAAACCCTGCTTTAAAATAATCTGCTAAACAGCATTTATTCCCCACACCAGCATTTCTGCTGCCTCAAAGCCATATCTCACGGGTGGTGGGTAGAATTATGTAGGAAGTACTGCAGGGCCAATGCCTTGGTTAACAGAAATCCCCGAGCACAGCTTCAGGAAGGTAGCGGCAAGATTATAGACAGGACCCGCACAAATTCTGGGACCAGTTATGGGTTGTGTCAGCTAAAAACATATAATTAAGTTTGCAATTTTAAATTTCAGAGCTGGTAAGAGTGTAAACATCCTATAAATGTGAAAGGCTGGGAAACTCTGTTTCCTGCGTGGCACCTGGAATCATACCTGAGCAGTTCACATCGGTTCTTATCCATCTCATCATACACAGTCTTCTTCAAAATGCGGCTTAAGTGAAGAGGGAACCAGCAGAGGGCAAAGATGACGACCAGACAGAACACGGTCTTCGCCACTTCTCGACGCTAAGGGGAAGCGCACGCAGACAAGGTAAAGGTCAGTGCTGTTGCATGGCAGAAATAGCGACATACTAGACGGGAGGAGACACCAGAGAAGAGTCAGGAGAATGGCCCTCACACAACGTCTGTTTCTTAAGACCTAGAGTGCAACTGTCTTGTGGAGGAGTTGTTAACCATGCCTTTGTGTAGTGGGTAGCCATTCCAGCTTGGTTCTGGAAGTTCCAACCCCCATTGAGACTCTGGCAACTGTCACGCCTACAAGGCGGGGCGAGGGGAGGCGCCTGGGGACCCAGAGCTGGATGGGCCAGCGCTCGCTCTGGGCGCTCTCTCGGTGCCGGAACGCTGACCGTGGAGACTGACTGTGCAGAGCTCCAGAGAACACCGCTGGACTGCGTTACACCTTCCCCAGACTCTGCGACCTACCCATTACTTAATTTGTGAGTTACGCCATTAAATAAATATCCTTTTAACTACGTGGAGTGGCCAAAATAATTTCTCCAATACCTTTGGGCAGCTGCCAGGCTCGAGAGGTCTATGCCAGGAGGAAGGCAGGAACTGGCCGGAGTCAACACCATGGCTGAATGTAAGCATGATGGCATGTGTGCTTGTGAGTCTAAGCATGGGAGCATGTGTGCTTGTGAGTCTAAGCATGGGAGCATGTGTGTTTGTGAGTCTAAGCATGATAGCATGTGTGTTTGTGAGTCTAAGCATGATGGCATGTGTGTTTGTGAGTCTAAGCATGATGGCATGTGTGTTTGTGAGTCTAAGCATGATAGCATGTGTGTTTGTGAGTCTAAGCATGATGCATGTGTGTTTGTGAGTCTAAGCATGATGGCATGTGTGTTTGTGAGTCTAAGCATGATGCATGTGTGTTTGTGAGTCTAAGCATGATGCATGTGTGTTTGTGAGTCTAAGCACGGGAGCATGTGTGTTTGTGAGTCTAAGCATGATGGCATGTGTGTTTGTGAGTCTAAGCATGGGAGCATGTGTGTTTGTGAGTCTAAGCACGGGAGCATGTGTGTTTGTTGAGGCATGTGTGTTTTGGAGGAGAGCGATGGTAGCAGGCGGATACTTAGGGGCTAGTTGAAAGCTGGGTATCAGGCAATTGGCCTCGTGACGGAATGACAGCCAAGGCGACTGGACACAGCAGGAAAATGGACAAGTACAGAGACAGCAACCCATTTCCACTCGTGTCTGATTTTGAAGCTGCCTTGGGAAATGCTTTGCTTTGTTTACTTATTCTGTTTGAGACAGGGCTCGCTTTGTTGCCCATGCTGGTTGTGAATTCCTGGGCCCAAGAGATCCTTTTGCCTTGCCTCTCTTGTGTTTAGATTATAGGCATGTACTACTATGCCTGGGTTGAAATTTGCTTTTAATTTCAAAATTCTTTTTTAATGACATATAGTTTCCAAAGACCTGCTGTTTGCAAACAGGAGCTTACAGGGAGGGGCACCGCAGTGATGGTTAGAAGCACTGGGCACGCTCTCCAGGGACCGACTCCAGCTGAAGCTCTACAGTCTCCGAGTCTGCTCGTGGTCTGAGCAGCCACAGGTTGGGAATCATCTCTACCCTTCATTTGTGTCCACACCCTGAGGCACCCCACACACATTTAGAAGCAGAACTAGGGACATAAAAATGCAACCTGTCTGTAACTGGGCCAATCAACCTCAAACAAAGCTGACTGCAAACAGTCTGGAAATTGATTCTGGAAAATAATGCTGGCTCAAACTGAGGCATCTAACATTAAGTTCAGGGAGCCTAGAGTAAGCATACCCGGCTGAGCCCGTCACAGAGACCACTGTCCCAAATTGCTGCTGCAGGCCAAAGAATTGGAGCCTTAATACCCCACAGTCACGACACCAGCTGGGCTGTGGTTCCAGAGAGCTGTCTGGAGGAGGGGCATAGAGCATTCCCATTTGCAGGGCTGGGGGCTTTGTAAAGCTGTTTTTGTTGTTGTTTGTTTTGTGTTTTTGTTTGTTTGTGAGACAATGTTTCATTCACTATTTATCCTTGGCTGGCCTGGGGCTCACTGTGTTGACCAGGATGGGCTTGAACTCAGAGATCCACCTGCCTCAGCCACCTTACTGCTCGATTAAAGAAGTGCACCACCACACCTGGCCTTAAAGGGTTAATTTTGCACCTGAAGTATCTGCAACATCCAAGCCTGAACAAAGCCAGGCTAGTTTCTCAGGGGAACGTGGCTGTCAGTCAAAGGTAATGGCTCCCATCTGTGTGACACAGACTTCAGAGAGCACACATGTGCACATCCTTTCCTGAGATTCTCATAACAGCACCGATTCTCGTATTGTTACGGCTGAAGCTCAGGAAATGAGCAGTGGTTGAAAGGGTGCTGATGTGTGCTCGTGTGTGATAACTACATGGCCAGCTTTAGGGACTCCAGCAACAGCCTCTGCTGCCTCTCGTTGTGACTGAGTGCTCGTATATATTCTCTCACTGCTACCAAGAACCTACTCCGCTCCTACTTAACTCTGTGAGTCAACGTCAATTAATTATTTGCTGAGTGTCTACTAGGAACTGGACACTAATTAGGTACCTTACATGCCTTTGGCAACCTACAAATATATTATTACATACTTATGAGAAACCAGAAGCGTAGAGACACGGAGTAATCTACCCAAGGTCACGTGACTAGGAAGTTTAAGAGTCAAGTTTTGCCTTCTAAAGTCTCAAAGTACACATAACTGTTCTTGCGAGCTGCTGCCTGGAAGACACGTTAGCTCTCACTGGCATGTTCAAATTCCTTCTAAAATTTTGGGTCCTCCAAGATTTCACCTCTTTTCCCGTGTTCAGTCAAATTTCCTATCATTTATTTGAGGTACTGATCTGATCAAACTCATTTCCATTTTACTCCTCCTGATTGCCTGGTGTCCATCCCACGTTTTCCCAGGGCTTTTGTCCTCTGCTTTCCCACCAAATGACATTTATCCTCACTGTCCCCAAACCACAGACAATTCTCCATAGTTCCACTTCGTACATGCCCTGGTTTTGTACTGTATGGCTGCTTGCATTGCACTTCGCCATCCTATTTTCTAATTGCTTGTATTTGCATTTTATTCCACAACGACACTGCAAAGCCCACGAGGGGAGATGGCCACGTGCATCTTTCTGTCTCGGAGTAGCCACGGCCCGCTTCAGTGCATCCACGCACACGTGGCAAAATAATCACCAGTTAACTCTCTTTAAGCCCAGCCTCGCAGGCCATCTGGTTCACAGGCAGGATTCCTACTTCCCAAAAGGAATTCCTAAGGCTATATAAAGAGAGCAGCTATGAGAGAACGTTTTTATTTTTAGAAAATCAGCATAAATCTGTTACATACGACGTGGTCATGTACCACTTAAGGACAGAGATATGTTCTGAAAAATGTGTAGCTAGGCAATTTCAACACTGTGCAAACACCACAGAGTGTACTAACACATTGCTGGATGGTATTATCTACCTCACAGTAGGCTGTGTGGTCCAGCTTGTTGCTCCTAGACTATACATCTGTACAACATATTACTGTACTGGACAGCGTAGGCAACTGTGATACAGTGGTGTTTGCCTATCTCAACATGTCTTAGCATGGAAAAGACACTGCAAACAATGCTAGGCGGTGAAGTTTTCCATTCTGTTTTTAAACTTACGGGGCCACTGCCATCTGTACAGCTGCAGCTGACTGCGATGCTTTTATAAGTAATTACCTGCACTCTCAGGCTTGCTGATTTCAAAACAGCCCCGGCCAAGTTCTCGGGCACTGTGGAGATTTACCTGTTTGAGGTGTTCACTGAGGGCAATCCGCAAGCTGCCGTTCCTCCTGTTCAGCATCTCACAGGTCATGAGGGTGTAGAAGATGGCTGTGCACACCAAGGGCATGCAGAAGTAGAACCCGAACAACCACCAGTCCTTCACACCCTGGTAAAACTGTCCAGTGAGGAAAAGGGAAGATTCACACCTGGTAAAACTGTCCAGTGAGGAAAAGGGAAGATTCACACCCTGGTAAAACTGTCCAGTGAGGAAAAGGGAAGATTCACACCCTGGTAAAACTGTCCAGTGAGGAAAAGGGAAGATTCACACCCTGGTAAAACTGTCCAGTGAGGAAAAGGGAAGATTCACACCCTGGTAAAACTGCTCAGTGAGGAAAGGTGAAGATGGGCGCTGGAGCATGAGCGGACAGTCTCTGTGCTTGTAGATGCGTCCGTCGTATATACCCTCTTGACAGCAGTGGAGACCCTGCATTGTGCTCAGTATTTATTTTTAATTTTATTTTTCAGCATGGGATCCTGCCTTGCCAGGGCTTGGCACACACTAGGCAAGTGCTGTACTCTAGGCTATGACATGTGAAAAAAATGTGCATTAAAATTATCTAATTAACCCTACAAGGATACTTCTGAGAACTTCACGCTGATTTCTATTACACAATGGAGGAGCTCTAACCAGTACAAAGAGTCTCCTCTTGAAGTTCATAAAATGGAATTTGAGACATTTTCATCTTTGTTTATTGATGAGCCTCAACATTTTGATAAGAGCAGCCGACTCTTGGACTGTGTGGTTAAAGTGTCTAATGTGAGGACGGTGAAGGTTATCAGTGCATGGCTTATCTGCAGCTGCGGTTAGAGGGACTTAACCCTTTGCCTGGTGTGTGACCCCAGAGTCAGCCAGCTCAGCCATCAACAACTCCTCTCTCTCTCTCTCTCTCTCTCTCTCTCTCTCTCTCTCTCTCTCTCTCTCTCTCCTTGCCACCTGGAAACTACTGAGTGGGGACATTCTAGCTACAGGCTGACTTGGCACTCTCTCTCTGTGGACAAGGATTTACACAAATACAGGTTGTTCAGTCTTCTGTCTTCTTTTAAAGTTTTATTTTTGTTTATTTTATGTGCATTGATGTTTTGCCTGCATGTACGTGTGAGGATGCCAGATCCCCTGGAACTGGAGTTACACACAGTTGTGAGCCACCATGTGGGTGCTGAGAATTGAACCCAAGTCCTCTGGAAGAGCAGTCAGTGCTCTTAACTGCTGAGCCATCTCTCCACCACCCAGTTTTCTATCTTTTTAAAGGAAGATAAAAATGGCAACGATACTCAGATGCTTTACTGAATTGACCTTGAACTTGGGAAGGCATGCTTTGTACTTCCTTATGCTTTTTCTGCAGACCATTTATTTACTGCTGGTCACGTATCCTCTTGTGATAGCTCTGTCAGTTCACACAGATATGATCGCCCTGGTCCTTGAACACTGAACTTTCTGTACATGGAAAGGAGCCCTTCATGGTTGGTTGCAGAAGACCAAGTCCAGGCAAGGTTTCTTCACTGTCAAATGCCACAGACCCCCTTGGAAATCTGGTGAATGTGAGAATTCCTTCTGAAAACATCTCTCATCTCTCTCTCTCTCTCTCTCTCTCTCTCTCTCTCTCTCCTTGATGTGAGCATGTGCATGTGTGTAGGACAGAATATCCTTAGGTACCATTCTTCAGGAGCCATCCACCTTGTTGTTTGAGACAGAGTTTCCCACTGGGACCTAGGGCTGGCCAATTTGGCTAGGTTATCTGGCTAAAGCCTGTGGACTTGCAGGCCTTTGCCTTCCCAGCACTGGGTTTACAAGCCTGTGCCACCATGCCCAGCTTTTTACATTGATAACATCCCCAGACATCAACATTATATTTTAATAAGCACAAAGTTAAATGTAATGTGCTCACAGTGAAAACCAATTACATTGAAATGGAGCTATCAAAATACTGAAAATAAAATTCTGATAACGATATGCATTTATCAACAAATTATATAGTATATGTGTCTGGTTAAATAATATAATGGCTCCCAAAACTACTAAGCATTGAGCATTAATACTAGCAATGAGTATTAATATTTCAAGATTGTGCACATATGTTTCTCTCTCTAAAAAATCATGGTACCCTTAAACATTACAGTGATTTATTATCTACATTTTTGTTTTATTTTATTTTTTGACAGGGTTTCTCTGTGTAGCTTTTGCCGTCCTGGAACTCACTCTGTAGACCAGGTTGACCTCGAACTCACAGAGATCCTCCTGCCTCTGCCTCCTGAGTGCTGGGGTTAAAGGCGTGCGAAACTACCGCCCGGCTATCATCTACATTTGAAGTCAGAGGAAATGACAGATTTCAGGAGAAATTTAGTGAAAACAAACACATTTTCTTTCCCATCCAATCTCCTAGACCCCTGGATTCTATCCCAGATTAAGTGCAGACTCCCAACGGAGTTCGTTTCTTCAGACCGTTAAACAACCTCCCCTAGTCCATCCCAATGCAAAAAGACCACTGTTGGGAACTTAAAAAATTCTGGACTCTGTCCTTGCTTGGAAGTACAGGACAAACATCCTTTGAAGCCCTCCCCACCCCTCCACTCCCCACCCCTCCACTCCCCCCACACCACCTCTGTAGCCCCTTCCCACAGAACTGCAGGCTGAGTGGGTGTGGTCTGAAGGGGACCCAGGACAGAGCTGGATGGATGGATGGAGTACCCACCCCTGCATGACAGAGGAACACTGGGAAAGGAGTTACAGTTTTGTTTTTGAACTGATGTCATCAGCTAGATATTGGAAAGGGCTTCGGGACAGTCTAGAGCAGAGCAAAGTGGAAGAGTGGGCTGTGAAAGAAGATGGGGTTATTAGAAAAAAACGTGGACTCCAGACTCGGAATGAACTCTGAAATCTCACAAGATTGACTTATCCCCTTGGTTGTGACCCGCGGCCACCATCTTGATGGTACCTGCTTCCTTTAGTCCATTTCCGGGGACAAAAGTGCCTTCTTATGGGACCTTCTCTCCTCTAGTGCCTGTCTTTGGAAAGTCTAGAGTGCTCATCTGCCCTTCCCAATTCCAAACCCTAAACATGGGCTAGTCCATCCCAGGGTCTTGCTTTTCATTGTGTAAACTGACCTAGTGAAAAAGGCAGTAAGAAAAAACCTTCAGTTTTGAGGTTGCCAGTTTTCATGAGTTCTTTTAATTTTAAAACAAAAATTTCCAAGCAGAATAACCGATCAACCACAAAACCATGAATTGGGTGAATTTCCCACTTCAGGAAAGCACAGTTTGAGCTGTCTGTGACGCCGGTGATGCCAGCAGGTGACCTGCCATCAAAGCACTTAATTTTACTGGCTTAGGGGACATGGGTGACCTGTTGGTTCTGTCCTGTCCACCTGGAACTGGTTTTGCAAAGGGAATATGCATTCTGAAACACGTTTCACAGTGCGCTCAGACACCTGCTTAAGCCTTTCAGAACAATGCTGATGTGCTCAGGGATGCCGGGCCTAGAGTCCCTATCAATATAAGCCCAGGTAAGCATGGCAGCCTATTTACAATGAGTAAGCCCAACCTCTAGGAATCTGGGTGTCTAACTTTTTTTTTTTGCTAAATTTGCTTAGAGGTCAGAACCTACAGTTTTGTGTATGTTACAATGATTCCCCACAGGGCACACGTTCAGCTCATTTTGCTGGAGAAATGTTTTATGAAATATTTTTTAGGGTAGATAAGATTAGTGTTCAGAAAGCTAACTGAGCAAACCGCGTTTCCTCAGGTAACATGTGCATGTCTGTCAGATGCAATGTCTTCTCTGTATCTTTTAATCGTAAAGACAGATTACATTCTGTACTTACAGAGGTAGTCTCAGTAAATTGCTTTGGACTTCCTTGTACAGAAAACAGTTTTGTCTACAGTTGCACAATAAGTAGAGAGTAGGAGATGACACAGTTGCTCTATTTAAGAAGCTGCACACAGGCCCGTGTCACCTTCCCGGCAGCTGGAACATCTGCACTGCCGGAGGCACAGCAGCCTTGTGGAGATACCAGCAAGCCTCCAGACAGTGAAGTACAGTGCCTCTCTCCCCGCTAATTCAGTTAGAGCTTTAGCACGTCTTTGAGTTAAAATGCTGACTTTTTGCCGGGCGGTGGTGGCCCACGCCTTTAATCCCAGCACTCCGGAGGCAGAGCCAGGCCGATCTCTGTGAGTTCAAGGCCAACCTCGGCTCCAAAGCGAGTTCCAGGAAAGGCGCAAAGCTACACAGAGAAACCCTGTCTCGAAAAAACAAAAACAAAACAAAACAAAAAAACCCCAAAAAAACAACAACAACAACAAAAACAACCAACCAACCAACCAACCAAACAAACAAACAAAAAAAACAAGCTGACTTTGATGTGGTCAATACCTCCATGAACTTGGTCGTGGCGTTGAGCATGCAGGTTCTGTGCTGCTCACCCCTGTATTCGAAGGGTACCATGACGAAGCCGATCGCTTCTGGGACGGCCAGGATAAAGGAGAGGATCCAGATGGAGACAATTTCAATGGCGGTAATCAAGGGGATCCCAATTCCTTGAACACGACTCCATGAGGCCACAGCTCTATACCTGAATAGGAGGAGGGGAAGAAGGAGAAAGGGGAAGAGGAAGAAGGGTGGAAAATCAAGTTAGTATATTTTGAACTAGTTTCAACTGGAAAGTGCCTCCCCTTGGCAGAAGAATACCATTGGCTTTCGAGGAATTTTCTTTGAGCCTTGATGTAAAATAAAACGAAAGAAAAACAGTTTGCCCATTTGGAAACAGATGGCCTGGTACGCCTGGATCTAAAATCTATGAAGAACTAAGATTTATGAGTGCTATAAAACTGTCATCCAGCCGGTTGTTGTGGCGCGCACCGGTAGGATTTGCTGAAGGAGGCAGAGGCAGGAGGATCTTGAGTTCGAGGCCAGCCTGGACTACACATTTAAAAAAAAAAAACAAAAAAAAAAAAAAACTGTCATCCAGATATGACGTGGTAACCAACATGGAGCAGCTATGGAGTCCTGCATAAGGTCTCCACAGGACTGGGCCCTTCGACCGTCCATCATGGTGGGGGCGGTACCCATGAGGCCTTCACAGAACTGGGCCCTTCGACCGTCCATCATGGTGGGGGCGGTACCCATGAGGCCTTCACAGAACTGGGCCCTTCGACCGTCCATCATGGTGGGGGCGGTACCCATGAGGCCTTCACAGAACTGGGCCCTTCAACCGTCCATCATGGTGGGGGCGGTACCCATGAGGCTCACACCTTCTTGAGTAGTTATCACTGGCAGTCAATGGTAGTAGAGCGAGGCAGTGTCTTTTTCTTTGGTAGTGTAGCCACTGCTAAGTTGTTCATGTTCCAGTAAAACAAACATCTACCCAAGCTCATAAGTAACCTAATTAAACTGAGGGGCAGGTAGGAGGTAGGACTCGTCGGGAAGAAGGGGTTCAGAGGGAAAGGGAGGAGACGAGAGGGTAATGGAGCTTGAATCTAATCATAATACATTGTATATATGCATGAAATTGTCAATAAACTGGTAAGTAAATAAATAATGGCAAAAGTAAAAAGAAAACCTTAGCATACTTAGAAAGTGGCACCAGCAGGTGGGTGTGTCTGTGTGCTTAAAGCTGGGGGCAAGGAGGAGATGAACAGGGTAGCGAAACCTGCTAGGATTTTCCATAGCAATATGTATTCATAATATATATATATACACACACACAATCATATATATATATATGATTATATATAATCATAATACATATTCCAGACAGTTCCAGGCTATCCTGGAATTTGCTCTGTAGACCAGGTTGGCCTTGAACTCACAGAGATATGCTTGCATCAGCCTTCTGAGTTCTGGGATCAAAGACATGGGCCACCACTCTTGGCTTCTCTTTATTAACAAAACTTGAAACATTACTAATGAAGTGTATGAACCTTGAGTGAATCAGGACCACCCATATTCCATAGTTAATTCCCTTCCTTTACCTTCAAGATATTGTTAGAGTAGGCTTTACTAGGCAACAGGTTCAACAAATACCATTTCTGTAAGTTTTGAAGGATTGTTAACTATTTCCCATTATAGTCCCATGCCAGAGAATATGAAACAATTACAGTTACAAATATCTTCATTCCTGACCTTCAGATTAACAACCTAACAGAAAAGAATAGTTCCTACAGATGACAGGGCATAAGTGCAAATGAATAATAAATATAAGTAACCCCCTGACATTAAGAAATCATGCTTACTTACTTTAGTTTTTACTTCAATATTTTTGGTGTATGTATGATTGAGACAGTGTCTCACATAGCCCAGGTTGGCCTAGAATCCACAATGTTTCCTAGGATGACCTCAAGCTTCTGACCCTCTGGCCCCTACTTCCCAAGTGCTGAGGTTATACTTGTGTGCACCGTGCCTAGCTATTTAATATTTTTATGGTGGCAATCACATTTAGATGTCTGAAGAAAGTCTGGCTTAGAGATTCCATGTTCTTTGATTTGATGTAATGACTGATGGCAACTGCCATCAGACTTACAACGAAGAAAAGACCTGGGACATAGCATGGTCTTTATTTATTTTTTTTAGGCATGGGGTTTTTGTGGTCTCATTCTTGAAATTTTTCCTCTTGTTGTAATGGAAAAGGAACATTTTCTTTTTATAGCTTTCATTGAACAGTGCCAGAAGCAGGCTGTCAAAAAGACCAAAGCATGGGAGACAGGTGCACTTGGGTTTGCAGGACATGAGATTTACTGTTGAAGATTAATCAATAAGCCAAGGCAATACACAAGTCACCCAGACTCACCAAAATGAGCTTTTTGTCATTTATACTTGGCTCACCATCTCAGTGTGTCTACACAGTACGCGTCTGTGAAACCCAGCTCCTAAGGATAACAACGCCCCAGATTCGCCCCAGATCACAACCTATAAACTTCTGTGCATTGTGATGACACCGTATGACTTATGTGCAGCTAGCTCAGTTTTCTGGAGAAATGTTTGCAGAACATTTTTAGGGTAAGATTTATGTGTATAAGGATGTGTGGAAAAAAAGACCAGGTTAGTTGAGAATGAACTAAAACACAGCTACACAAACAGGCCATGAGTACCTTTTATGGTATGGCACAAACTGCATCCTAAAATTCACGGTTCTTTCTAGTAAGATAAAGACTGGTGTTTATTTTGATTTCCCATTCTATTTTATTTTCTTCGTGGCTTATTGATCTGGCAGCCTGATGTCTAGTAAAAGCTGGAGTGGAGACAGGATATCTGTGTCCCAAGACTGTAGCTGAGGTGGATCTGTTTCTTCTCCCTTTCCCTAAACTCAGTAAGGTGATTTAAATAGAACATCTTTGCTCACAAAGCAGAAGCAGCTGGGTTTTTCAGTTGGCATCTCTGGAAGAAAATGGTCTACGTGAGACAATGTGATGACTATGTTTATAAACCAGCTTCACTACACATTGTGTCATGAGGAAATCACACACACACACACACACACACACACACACACACACACACACACACCCACCCACCCATAATCTGATATAGATTTTTTTCTTATATACATAGAAGTAACTTTTAGCAACTAGTTCACTCATAACCAGTCTGCTCCTTTATTAGCACAAACAATTAAAATATTTCCATTTGTTATCACACAGATCTTGATAACATCTTTGTGAGATTAAAAAATAACTACAAGAGCAATTAGAGACAATCACTTGTGATGAAGGTCATGGGAGGTTGTGGAAAATATGAAACCCTAAATGTTCCAACATTTTTTTTTCCTAGAAGTTTATTATAACACACACACACACACACACACACACACACACACACACACACACACACACTTTTCTTACTATTGTATTGGTGAAATTATTAAGGCCATTCCATGTAGTTAAAAGGGAGGTTTATTTAGTGGCGTAACTTACAAATGAAGGGATAGGTAGGTTGCAGGGTCTGGGGAAGGTGTGTTGCAGTCCAGCAGTGTTCTCTGGAGAACTCTGCCCACTGTCCAGGGTCCAGGAACAGAAAGAGTGCAGCGCATCTGGATCTCGGGTCTTCAGGGCCCTCTCTTGGCCCTGCCTTGTAGGTGTGACAGTTACCGAAGCCTCAATGGGGGTTGGAACTTCCAGATCAAAGCTGGAATGGCTACCCACTACATCTCCCCCTTTTGTCTAAATAAGAAGGTTCTAACCTAATACAAGACTATATACAAAGGAATGGTTATCAAATATTGTCCAGGAGTAATGAGGAATAATGACCTAGGTAAGATGGAACTACAATCAATGCAAACAATATCAAGCAAGAAACACATACTAAAATCCAGAGAAGTCTAGAGCATAGGTAAATGGTATGTTGCAAAGATCATTCCAAAAGGTGTCCTATCCTAAAGAACCTGAATCTAATACTTAATATGTTCTATCTAAGATATTTTTTATGTATACTAAGTTGTAACTATAACTGCTAATCTTCAATCCCATCAAAGACCTGAGAAGGAATATAATGAATGGTACCTGAGAAATGGACCTTCAGTCCAAAAAAAAAAAAAAAAAAAAATAGAGAACCAAAAACCTGAAAAACTGAATATTCAGAAGTAAATTATATGGATAGTAGTTAAAAAAAGAATTGTAGCAACCATTCCATGCTTTCCAATACAAGTCAGAGGAGCAAGGCAAACCCTCAAGCCTCGGAACCTGCCCATTGCGGACCCAACGTTCACCCTGGCTGTGTACGAGATCCTGTACGACTCACTGTGCCATCACGGTCTTTCAGCACGCCAGCCACGTGGTGCAGGCGCTCTCTTTACCAGAGTTTCCACTGAGGAACAGGGCTGTGTGCTCTTCGTGGTGAGATCACATAGCTTGTCCTTCTGTGGAGGTCCTGGTGTGTAGCTTAGAGCTTCAGGTGCCGTGACTTCTGCCTGTCTCCTAGACAATAAATTCCTTGAGAATGGGGGGTCTTTGGCTTCTGTGAGGTCTGCTGCCACCCTGTACCAGGTACCCACAATCTCTTCCTTTACCATCTGCTCTAGTTTGGATCTTGAACGCACCCAAAAGGCATTGGAGGTTTAGTTCCCAGCCATAGCACTATGGGGTGGTAGAGCCCTAAGGAAAAGTCTAGAAGGAGGAAGTTGGGTCACTGGGGGCATGTCCTCAACGAAGTCTGTGTGGCGCTGGCCCCTCCTCTTCCTCTGTCTTGGCTTCAGGTCTGCCATGAATGAGGTGAGCAGTTTGCTCCAGCACACTCCCTGCCTTGAAGTGTTGGCTGCCTCATGGTAGGACCGAGGGCAACAAGGCCAGGCAGGCACAGACTCTGAAACCGTGAGCCACCATGAGTCTCCCTTTAAATCTGATTGTCCAGGATATTTGTCAGTGACAGAACTTCCTTAGCAAAATGAGACCCAAAATAGAGCTACTACGGGCCATTGTTGACAAAGTTCATATTTCTAGACCTTTCTCGTGCTAAGCTCTGCATTATCTCTGCTGCTACCCACAGTCATTAGTCCCTTGAGGAGGCTACTGCAGCTACCACCGTTTATAAAGGAAGACAGGAGAAGACAGAAGAGTGACCCAGTGTGCCTGAGTCATGGGTCAGAAGGTGGCCCAGGTCAGACCCAGTCGATAGCTGAAACCAGGTGTCCTCTGTTGTCCCCTATGTCCCTGAGAGCACACACAGCCACACCAGAACAGCATGCTCCTTTTCTGAATGCCACATACTACCGGAGGCGAGAGGAACCTGACAAAGAAAAGTGTGTGTGGTTGACACAGAAGCCAGTTTTTACATGTGTGTGATAGCTCTGCCTCAATCCTGAAGCAATTAAGGCATAGTGGAAGAGCAAAACCCATTCCCTGTCATAAGAGTGACTGATTTTATAGTCTGGCTGGAGATCGTAATAGCCGGAACTCACGTTCTCACCAAAAGCCCTGCCTGGGTATCACAGGCTTTGAAACCATTTCAGTCTGTGCTGGTGGGAGCATGGTCTTCTTTTCTACTGGCTTGATTGGGTAACAACATGTATATCCCAACTCCTCTCAAAGAATGGAGGGGAGAAAAAGTAAAGGGAGGGAGGGGAGGGGAGGGGAGGAGAGGAGAGGAGAGGAGGAGAGGGAGGAAAGGAAAGGAGGAGGGGAGAGGAGAGGAGAGGAGAGGGGAGGAGAGGAGAAGAGAGGAGAGGAGGAGAGGGAGGAAAGGAAAGGAGGAGAGGAGGGAGGGGAGGGGAGAGGAGAGGAGAAGACCCATTCTACCCCCAAATCTTTAGCAGTGGATTTTGCTAGGACCCAATCCTTGGAACTCTGTCTTGGTGATCTCCTCTAGCCTATGGAATTAGTATCATTTAAACTATTTATGTGTTGATAATGCCCAAACTGATGGTTCTAGCCTGGAACCCACCTCAGACTTTGGACTTGAATAGGTAGTTGCCCGCTTGAGAGTTCCACTGGGCATCCAGCGAGCACCCTAACACCCAAAGCAGCCCCTTGACCAGTTCTTACCTCTTGGTCCCAAACCTTAGCTTCTCTCCTCTTCTGCCTTTTTGTAAATCTTTTAACATCTGCCTTCAAACTCTAGTATGGTGCAACACACCTTTAATCCCAGTGCTTAGGAGGCAAAGGCAGAGGCAGGAGGATTGCTGTGAGTCTGAGGTCAGCCTGGTCTACAAATTAAGTTCCAAGACAGCTAGGGATACATAGAGAGACTTTGTCTCAAAAAACAAACAAACAAACAAACAAACAAACAAACCTCCAAACAAAACAAAAAAGTGCACAAAAAGGTGTTCTTTCCCCTACTCACCCATGGTCATGCTGCCTACATTGTTTCAACAGATTCCCAATCAGTGTCTGTACCCACCTTGCCCTGCCACAGCCTTCCTTGGACACAGCAATGGGAACAGACCTCCTAAATAGATAGGGAATCCTCTGCTCCAGCCCTGCCATGACTGCCCTCCTTACAGGGACACCCACAAGGGACCCTCACATCTGCTTGCTCTTTTCCTTCAGGTCTTCACTCAGTTGTATCTTAAAAACATTTAAACAATTAAATTTAGGTTTCATTGTCCATCCAAGTTTGGCCTGGAACAAACTATGTAGCCACAGCTGGCCTTGGGGTTGTGGTTCCCTACATTACCCTCCCAGGTGCCAGGATCACAGATCTGTACACTGAGCTCAGCTGTTTTTTTTTTTTTTTTAACTCCCACTTAAAATTTCAGAGTCCTCTTCTTGAATTATTCTGTTCCATTTACATTTTTTTTCCTCCATAGCACTTACCCCCATGGGACAATCAAAAGTTTTTTGTGTGTATTAGTTGATTGTCTGTGCCAACCCCTCCGTTTAGAAAGTCGTTATCATACAGTCAGAAACGTTGAGTGTTTCTAATAAACAGGATAACAGGTACCAGACTGCTGTAGGGTAATGCTTTTGTACACTGGTTTAATAAAACACTGATTGGTCAGTAGACAGGCAGGAAGCTTAGGCAGGGTGAACAGATGAGGAGAATGTTGGGAAGAGGAAAGGCAGAGTCAGGAATCGCCAGCCAGACACAGAGGAAGCAAGATGACAAGGCAGAACTTAGAAAAGGTACCAAGCCACTGGCCAAACATAGATTAAAATTATGGGTTAATTTAAGTGTAAGAGCTAGTCAGTATTAAGCCTGAGCTAATGGCTGAGCAGTTATAAATAATATTAAGCCTCTGAGTGATTCTTTTATAAATGGCTGCGGGTGTGTGTGGGGCCACACAGGACCAGAGAACCCTTCCAAACTACACCAGACAGAGACCTGCTGATGACGTGTCTCCTTCAGTCCTTGCTACGTCCTGTTTCCCTCACCACACATTGTTTTACTTCACTGGAAAAAGCACTGTATGTTATGAACATTTTCCTGCTTCTCAAGCTAGCCCTGGATTAGGTAATACACACAAAAGCTAATATTTTTTTTAAGCATGAAATCAAATGATTTTAAAATAAGGAGGGACCTTGGGCTGCTTGCTTTTGCCCTCGTATTAAAGATAGGAATCCTAAGAACTAGAAAGGCAAGGGCTGGGTGTTGCCACATCCATGTCAGTCTCAGTGAATGGGGGGGGGGGGGCTGGGCCAGGAGATGGGTCTCCTGACTCACAGAGGGAGTATTTCATTATAGCACCTGTGCCCTGATATGTGACATGTCAGAATAAAAGGATAGACCATCTTTTATGTATGTAAAGTTGTTTGTCGTAGTTAATGAATGCCTATAAGTGGATTTTAAAATGTTTTTTCTATGGCCTGAGGCATTTCCTGCATGTGTGTGGAATCTTTACTATTATTATTTATTATTATCATTATCATTTTTTTCAAGACTGGGTCTTTCTATGTAGCCTTGGCTGTTCTGGGACTCTCTATGTAGACCAGGTTGGTCTCGAACTCACAGGGATCTACCTACCTCTGCTTCTTGATTAAAAGACTACACCACTATGCCCAGCTTGTGTGATGACTTTTGACAGTAAGGCTGGAGACAGTGATTGTTAAGTATTAAACTTTTATCATTGAACAAACTTAAAAACATTATAAAATAAAAATTAAATTCAAAAGATGTCACTTCAAAATCTCTTTTTATTTTTAAAATTCTTTGCCTATTACTATTATTATTGATTTAGTTTCGAGACAGTTTCTCTGTGTAGCCCTGGTTGTCCTAGAACTTACTCTGTAGATCAGGTTGGCCTTGAATTTGTAGATCTGCCTGCTTCTGCCTTCTAAGTCCTGGGATTAAAGGTGTGCATCTCCACCAACTGGCCATTGCTATGATTATAAGCCTATTTGGAATCGGTTATACTTGTATTTTTGCTGTTTAGATGAAAAAAATGCCCTTCCATAGGCCTGGCGTTTATCAATTGACCTGGCGACGGCAGTGTTGTTTACATGTCCATCTGTCTTTATGTGTCTCACAGGAGTGAAGAACACAGATTATTTTCTCATTGTGAGCAGCCTTCCTGCATGAATTATTAGGAGTAGCGTTGCTCAATGAAGGCCATGAGAAGTAGCCTGGACACATGTATTTTGGAGACAAAGTTTCCCTCTGCAGTGCAGCCTGGCCTGGAACTCAGCCCACTCCAGCTTGTGAGATCCTCCTGCCTCAGTCTCCATGGTATGAAAAGCAGTGTCTAGTAAGTGCCTGTTGACAAATCCTTGCTCACACTGGAACATAGTGGGTTTTCTTCAGCCTTGCTGCTTTGGTAAGGTAAAGAAGCACATGTGCCTTTACCTCTGCCTGTCTAATTAAGAGCGAGCTGTCATTTGGGATGGTCAGTGCTGATTTACATCTTCACATGATGGACAAACTGCGGACCCCGGACAAGCTCAGCACCAGCTGCAGACCACCAATGACCCCAGCTGTGGTGACAAGAAGCAGAAGTGTCCAAATTCCTGCACAACATGGTAAGATCTGATAAAATGGCTGTTTTATACGGCTGAGTTTGAGTGTAGCTGGTTATCAACGAGAAATGGGGTTAGCAAAACTAACCAGTTGCCTGATCTTGACAGTAGAGTAAGATAAAGCATGATGAAGTGCGGGCGCTGCAGGGAACAGACCCAAGATCAGATCCCGAGTTGCCCTCGCCAGCATGTGACTTTGTCCACATCCCATCTCTTTGGTTTAACCACTTCTGTGCCTTCACCCTCACCGTACAGCAGTAGGAAACCACAAACAGAACAAGAAACTAGACCCAAGTGTAAGGCACGCACTTTAGAAACCCCTTACACTTGTGGAGTTAGCATCCCTCTGTGAGACTATGAGGGAGGGCACTGAGCAACAGCCCACAGAGCGGGCATCACTGAGCAACGACCCACGGAGCGGGCATCACTGAGCAATGACCCACAGACACGGAGCAAGGGTATCACTGGCACGACCACGAAACGAAAAAAAAAAAACCACAGAGCGGGCATCACTGAGCAACGACCCACGGAGCGGGCATCACTGAGCAACGACCCACAGAGCGGGTATCACTGGCAACGACCCACGGAGCGGGCATCACTGAGCAACGACCCACAGAGTGGGCATCACTGAGCAAGAAGAGCGGGCATCACTGAGCAATGACCCACAGAGCGGGCATCACTGAGCAACGACCCACAGAGTGGGCATCACTGAGCAATGACCCACAGAGCGGGCATCACTGAGCAACGACCCACGGAGCGGGCATCACTGAGCAACGACCCACAGAGCGGGCATCACTGAGCAACGACCCACAGAGCGGGCATCACTGAGCAAGACCCACGAGCGGGCGGGCACAGAGCGGGCATCACTGAGCAACGACCCACAGAGTGGGCATCACTGAGCAACAGCCCACAGAGCGGGTATCACTGAGCAACGACCCACAGAGTGGGCATCACTGAGCAACGACCCACAGAGTGGGCATCACTGAGCAACAGCCCACAGAGCGGGTATCACTGGGCAACGACCCACGGAGCGGGCATCACTGAGCAACGACCCACAGAGTGGGCATCACTGAGCAACGACCCACAGAGTGGGCATCACTGAGCAACAGCCCACAGAGCGGGCATCGCTGAGCAACAGCCCACAGAGCGGGCATCGCTGAGCAATGACCCGCAGAGCGGGCATTGCGTCTGAAGTAAAAGGCATACAAAGAAGAGCTCCCTTCCTAATGGGCCTTTGCAGCTTTTCCAGAAACCTAATTATACATTGCTCTGGCAGAGTCGTTAAAGGAGTTTTATCTTTTTATAGGCTCCTTCTCCAGACATCTTCTAACTACAAGTTGGATCCGTACCCAGGCCTGTTTATAGCTTGGCCCTGTCGTCATCTCCTACTTTAAACAAGGCCATTAACTTCACAAAGAGCAGCATCAAATTGCCCTTCTTCTCCTGCTCTTCCCCAAATAAAGTAAAAGTAACATTTGAAGCTCATCACGGCTGCAAGAAAAAACATTTTATGGTTGGTAACAGTTGATTTTTCATAGTTTTTCTGGGAAAAGTTCCTTCCTTGTAAAAGTATATTTAATGTCTGCATTGGAGTTTGCTGATAAAGCTGAACAGAGCTCCAAACGTGTTCTTAAATTTCTTTCCCTATTTCTGAAAAATGTCTCTTATCTTTTTCATACAAGAATGAGAACATAAATTTAAGGAAAGTAAACAATAGTTAAATTTGAGAAGGATTAGTGAAAAGGATAAGTCCATAGATGAACAGCAAAAGCTCATCATCCAGGCGCAAGCGAGGACTCTTGGACTGTCTTGTTTATCTGACTCAGCTCCATGGAGGAAGCTGGGACATTTCTTTGGTTTTATTGCATTCCGTATTTGCGTAAGTAATTAGGAAGGGAATTCGAAAGTACTCAGGTATATGCTTTCTCTCCAAAATGAAAGATGGGTATCATTAAATATCATCAAAATACCATGGCAACTCTGCCTGTGTGGTAATTTGGTTGAGACAAAAAAAATATGGTTTTAAAAACTGAAAATTGTTTTTAAAGGACTCCAGACTCCCCCTTTCTTACTGCCTGTTTCATTAAAAAAAAAAAAAGTGACTCCTCCCTCCTGTAGACTACAGTGCAATCACGCGAGGGCCCGAGGTGAGTGATGCTCTATCCACAGCAAGTCAGTGCACAGATCAGAGCTCTTGTTCAGCAGTTAAGAGGACACAAGTTCAGTTCCCAGCACCTATCTCAGTAACTCCAGTTCCAGGGGGTGCAATGCTGCTGGCCTCCTTGAGCACCGGCACTGATGTGTACAGCACACAGCACACACACACACACACACACACACACACACCACACCACACACAAAACGATCTTTAAAACACAGAGGCGAGCTGGGAGGTGGTGGTGCACGCCTTTAATCCCAGCACTCGGGAGGCAGAGCCAGGCGGATCTCTGTGAGTTCGAGGCCAGCCTGGACTACAGAGTGAGTTCCAGGAAAGGCGCAAAACTACAGAGAAACCCTGTCTCAAAAAACCAAAAAAAACCAAAAACAAACAAACAAACAAACAAACAAAAAAACAACAAAAAAAACACAGAGGCATTATGAATGTGGTTCATTCTCCAGTATGAAAGCTTTTGAAATATGAATGTCAACTCCATCCCCCTGAAGTGGGTCCTCAAAGTCAACATCAAAGGAACACAAGGATAAAGGCCACAAACAAAGGATGATTAGTTTGTTTCCAAGGAGAGTCTCCGGGATGAAGGCCATGTCAGCAGAATGGCATTTTAAAATGGCTCATCTCCTTGATCTAAAAGTCAGATCACATCTGAATGAAATAATCTTGGCATTGTTATTATTTTCCTCTTTTCTAAATGAAGAACTGCATTTTATTTGGGACTTGACTTGAGGCTGAAACATGTAGTTCATGAATGAGATGAGGAGACGAGGTGCTGTGGGGAGGGTACCCCACAGCGGAGAGACTTGTGATGCCAGTGAATGTCTTAGTTAGGGTGTCTATTGCTGTGAAGAGACACCATGACCCACAGCAACTCCTATAAAGGAAACATTTGTGTCTAGCTTCCAGTTTCAGAGGCTTAGTCCATTATTTTCACATTGCGACATGGTGGCGTGCAGGCAGACATGGTGCTGGAGAAGGAGCTGAGAGTTCTACATCTTGATCCTCAGGCAATAGGAAGCAGCTGCATCCCACACTGAGTGTAGCTTCATTATAGGAGACCTCAAAGCCCGCCCCCACAGTGATACACTTCCTCTAACAAGACCACGCCCATTCTGACAAAGCCACACCTCCTAATAGTGCCACTCCCTACGGGGGCCATTTTCTTTCAAACCGCCATAGGGACCTAAGCCACCCCTTCCCATGCTGGGCTGACTGGTTTGGTGAGAAGACCTCTGAGATTAGAAAACAAAAAACAACGAGGAGGACATTGCTGTGTTCATTTAAAAAATGTTATAAATGTTCAGTGTGAATTTTAAAAATGTACCTCTTAAAATAAATTTGTGATTACATTCTGAATTCTTATTTCTTTCTAAGTTCAGAGGCTTTCCATTTTAATGGTTTACTTACTTATTTTTATACATATGCGTAAGTCTTGTGAGCTTATATGCACCACATGCATGCAGTTGCCAGAAGAGGATGTCATATCTGCAAGTGGAGTTACAGATGGTTGTGAGCCACCACGTGGGTTCTGGGAACTGAACCCAGGTCCTCTGCAAGAGCAGTCAGTGCTTTTAACCTCGAAGCCATCTCTCAAGCCCCTGGTAAGGTTCAAAATGTATTGTTTTCTCCTACAACTTCAAGGTTTGAGATTTCACATGCTTGTGTATAGTGGTTAAGAACGAGGACAACCCATTTGATTACTGATTCTCGGGTTTCAGAGTTCTGTGGACTTGATTAAACCTTTCCACCCCTGCTCTCCTATTTGTAAAATGTGGGTAATTATGGCAATATCCAGGTAGAGAAAAATTATTTCTATAGTGTCTGGTTCTTATACATATTCAATAAGTGGTAATTGTATATTTTACTGATGATATATAGGGACAAATAAGACTTCAACTTTTCCCTCTCAGGTGGCCAAATAGCACTACTACTAAAGACAGCACTGCTAATAAAGGACTCATTCCTTGCGCATTTATTCAGCGACATGAGCACCTATTACATGTCTGTGCACGCTGACACCGTCTGGTTTCCCCACTGTGTCCTATCGGTCAAACACCAAAGCTTCCAAACTCTGTCCGAGCTGCAGGCAACCCGCTGCTCCCGCCAGCCGTCACAGTCATGCTTGTGTTTCTTTTCCCCACATGGCTTTTAGACTTGCTTGAAACATTTTAATCAAATAATGTAATGAGAATGCATCTCTGGTCCTACACACCGATAAAGACAGGAAGTCTTTCTTTCCTTTCCTCCTAGACAGTGACCTCACACGCACTGTCTAAAGCCTCTCCTTTTCAGATCGCATGACACGTCAGGAGGCAGCCATGACTACCACAGTCCCAGCAGTGCTTGGGAACATGGCACTAAGATGAAGGAAGAAATGATACCATCATGCTTATGGAGGGGACAACAGTGAGAATCTACTGATGACTTAAATCAGGATGTTGGTGCTTGCGTAGCTTCCGAGGGCAGTGGCCAGCACACCACTGTTTAGTCGGTGGGAACTGTTCGTGGTCTCCTATGTTGCTTTTCATTTCTTCGACTGCTGGGAATTAAACCCAGGGCTTTGCACGTGCCTGGTAGGTGCCCACCGCTGAGCCACATCTCCCATGACCGAAGGCAGCAGCCCTTAGCATCTGACACAGGGCAAGAGCAGCTCGAGAAGAACTTGCCTCTCAGTTGATTGCTGCAGATTCTAATCGCTAGTGAATTTTTTTCTGGTCTTTGCATTTAATCACAGAAACAGGGACTTTTTTTTTTACCACACATCACTGTATTTTAAACTACTGATGGAATTATTTTTCTGTGTTTTAGCTTTAGCAAATAAATTTACTTTGAATAACAGTACAAAACATTTTATTTATTTTATGTTTCAGTTATCAGGGCTATGACTCTATAATTTATAACTACTAATGTGTTTTGATGTCTTAATAATAATTTTATTTGAAAATTATAAATAACAACTGAGTATTCATAAGCACTTAGCTGTTCTTTGTGAGAGTAAGCTTCTCTCGGTGTTGATGGCAGTGATTATTAGTGGTATGACTTAAAAACAATGGGAAGCTTTCCTCAGTTGTACATAAGTCAAAGGAAGCACATTGTACCCACCACACAGCACTGTGTTAAATGCGCAGGAGTGCCACAGAATGTGCTGTAGTGTTCTGACTTTGATTCTTTAGAAGCGTTGCCGCTGTGGATATTAGACGTTGACGGTAACATCATCTAGAAGTACACGAGAACCAGGTCTTCTTCTTCTCCTCCTTATCTCCTCCTCTTCTTCTTTAGAGACAGGGATTGTGTGTGTGTGTGTGTGTGTGTGTGTGTGTGTGTGTGTGTGTGTGTGTGTATCCTTGGCTGTCCTGGAACTTGCTCTGTAGACCAGGCTGGCCTTGAACTCAGAGATCTGCCTGCCTCTGCCTTTAGTGTGCTGGGATTAAAGGGGTGCAACACCATGCCTGGATTAAATCAGGTCCTTTTTTTTTTTCAAAGTTACTAAAAATGTTTTCCATTAGTGATGCTTTTGCTTGAGAATTTTTCTAGTTTATTTATATTTTACATGTATTGGTGTTTTGCCTGCATATATGTACATGATGTGCATGCAGTGCCCCCAGAGGCCAGAAGAGGATGTTGCACCCTAGGAACTGGAGTTACAGGTGGTTGTGAGCCACCATGGGTGCTGGGAGTCAAACCCAGGTCCTCTGGAAGAGCAGCAGTGCTCCTAACCACTGAACCATTTCTCCAGCCTGCCTGGGAATTTTTAAAGCTACATTTTATTTATTTTATTTAACGTGTATGGGCATTTTGCCTGCATGTATGTCTGTGCACCTATGCATTCCTGGATACATACCAGGGGTTGGAGTTACAGACTGTTTTGCGCTGCCACATAGATTTTGGGAACTGAACCCAGGTCCTATGGAAGAGCAGCCAGTGCTCTAACTCCGGAGTCATCACTCTACCTCTAAGTTTTTTTTAAATGTTATTATTTTTAGTTATGTGTGTCTACTGTGGGTTATGTGCAGGTGTCCGTGGAACCAGAGGAGCTGGAATGACAGATGGTTGAAATCCCCCCGATCTGGGTACCAGGCACCAAACTCCGGTCCTCCGGAAGAGCATGCATGGCCTTACATGGACGCATCTCTCTAGACCCTTGCCTGAGAAAACGTTCCGGATATGCTATGTATATAGGCACATAATAGAGGCACACAGATGAAACATTTACTGATAATGTACCATGAGTAAATAACCCGATTGTTTAATGTGCATATAATTTTATTTACTTATTATTGTGTGTGTGAATAAGAAGTGTGTGGCATGTCACAGGGCATTTGTAGCGGTCAGAAGACAAGTGTGTGGAGTCAGTTCTTCCCTTTTCCATCTATTCTGAACATTGAACTCATGTTGGGCTTGCATGGCTAATGATTTTACCAATGTGTCACCTCACTGGCCCAATTTTATCATTTATTAAAAATGAATGCAATAGTATATGCTAATGGCATGGGAGTTCTTGTTTATTTTTATATAAAGAACACTATTTTGGGAAGCTGGAGATGGCTTAGTGGATAAGAGTGTTTGCTGCTCTTGAGGAAGACCCAGATTCAGTTCTCAGCACCCATGTTGGCTCACAGCCTGCTAACTCCAGCTTCAAGGGATCTGATGCCCTCTTCTAGCTCTGTGGGCACCTGCACACACATATTTAAAATAAAATAATTTTTAAAAATATTATACCTTTGCTGACTATTTGATACTGTACCATGTAGACCATCTTCAATGTTTTTCAGAACTGACAGATTTTTTGATTTTATAATTGTCAATGCTGAGAATATCTCTTTTTACAATACATAGTACAAAATGGCAAAAGTATGTTTGGAGCCGTTTCAGAAATTGTTGGAAAGTCCGTTCTAATCCCAATTCATTTACTGATATTTTAAAATGAAATTCAAGCCAATGACTCTAACAACAGTTCTTAAAACCAAACACTCTAACACAAGCCAAAGCAAAGACATGCGCATGCTGAGCAACGACGGCTGGGAAATATTCAAGTCTTTGTTTTCTGTAATTAAACCATTATGTTTAATATGTACAACAAACACTGCAATCCATAACAGACAATAGTCTTGGATCTGGGCCAAGGCGTTTCAGGCAGTGTGCACTGGCCCTGTGTGTGTGAGGAAGCACACACTGAAAAGTCGTGCTGTGGGTTCCGAACCAAGGCTGCTGCCAAGCCACTTTGTACAACGTGGGCAAACAGAACAGTCACCTTGGGTTCACTACACATTTGATTTCCAATTAATTTTTGATCATCGAATGTTTAGAAACTTTTATTATTCCTTTTTTTGTTGTTGTTGCGACTTTGGGTCTGTAACCATCAGTTTAGAAAGCTCTTCCTTGATTTCATTTGTGAGGATTAAGGAATCCTCACAGAACTGGATCGAGGTATTCCTTTTGTTGCCCTCTCTTGAAAAATATGAAACACTTTAGGCATTCAAAAAAGTATGGTGAAAAACATAACAACTTTGTACAGTCATTTCTTGGCTCAAGCATTTGAAATATAACTCAACAGTATTCTCCATTTCATATTAATAACAGTGCATTACCAGTCTAAAATACAGGGTTTGCATATTTTCAGGTCTCTTGTTTTCAGCAAGTTTATTCCATTAATATATTAATTTTTATTTTATTTTCATTGTCTTAAGGAAGTCAGTTGTGTATCATTGGCAAAATGTGCTAGGTACAGATTGTGGGAGTCTGAAATGGATACTAATTAGCAAATGTGGGCAGCAGCTCTAAACACTGGGGACAAGACTGTTAATGTCTTAACTCGCTTGACCTTGGTTAACACTTGTCTGTGGTACCAACTCACCCCCTCCTTTTCTGAGAACAGTGATTTTCTAAACCCACTAAGAGCAAAAGGAAAGAGGCACGTTACCTGTCGACACTGAGAGCGCAGAGATTCAAGACGGTGATGCCCACGGAGGATTTCTGTAAAAAGGGGAACAGCTTGCAGAGAAACACTCCAAAATCGTTGTGGTCAAAAGGCCAGCGCCCCGCCAACAGCTGCAAAGATGAGATGGGAATAAGACATGGGGCTGGCCCAGCGTGCACCCCCCTTGTGTCCCCAGTTGCACTTTTATTAGTGTGTGTGAACATGTGACCAGATACTGAAGGTTTTCTCCTTTTAAAAGGGCTTTCAAACCCCTCCCGATTTCTGAATTGCTTTTGAAAGAGTCTTTCCTTCATCCAACCTGACCCCGCCTCTTCCTCATGGCACTATAACTGTCTCAACCGGCTCATCAAATTTTCACGTAAACTTTGCCCAAGGACATCCACAGGCTCTCCACTAAAATGCTGCTCTGAACTCTGACGTTATTTGTGAACTCCATGAATAATTACATGACTGTGACTTTCCTAGTGACTGGTGCAAGTAAAGGCACAAGGCACGATTTCCGGGCTGAATCATCTTAGAAAGACAAGGATTGTGGTTTTAACGCCAACTTGTCACAAACTTGAATCAGCTGAAAGATTGGGAGATCTTTCCACTCGCTCTGTCTTAGCAGTAAGACCAGAGCAAAATGAGAGGGCGTCATAAAGGCAACAGCACAGTGCACAGCTTCCTGACTTTTCTATTACATTTATTTATTTATTTACTTACTTACTTATTTATTATTCATTCATTCATTCATTCATTTGTGTGTGTGTGTGTGTGTGTGTGTGTGTTTGTGTGTGTGTGTGTGTATGTGTTACAGCAAGTGTGGAGGTCAGAATTGGTTCTCTGCTTCCACCATGTGACCCCAGGGAATAACTCAGGTCACCGGGTTTATGGCAAATGTTATCAAGGCCCCAAACTTCCCACCCAGAGGCAACCCTTGCTGATAACTCTGTGTTTTCTTACTGAAAACTTGCAAATGTACATACAAACTTTGTCTTTTTTTTTAAATAAGGCAAAAGTACTTTAAAAAGTTTATTGTGTTTTCTTTTTCTAGGGTAATTGAATAGGAAGCACTATTGCCTAGGCCGAAGGTCTTGGAGCTGAAAAATGCTTCAATGACACAGTTTAAGCCAGGACCACACTTGGTTAGCAGCGGTTCAGTACGGAGGGTATCTTGACCATGGAAAAACAACTGCTGATTTCTTTAGTGTCAGCAAGCGAGGATCAAGTCCACGGCAGAAACAACAAACAAGTTGCTGAGTCAAGCTGGTTCACAGGGTCATTTTGGAGCATGGGGCGTCATAGCTTATTTTTATTGCCATAAAAAGGCCTGTGTTATGAAAGTTCCACGTTTGTGTCTCTTTGAGAGCACCATGTGGTACCTAGAGAGAGTCAGTACTGAATGTATCAGTGGCACCTACTCACTCCTGAATCAGTCAGTGACTCTAACTCGTGAATTCAGGATCATGTTTTCATGTTCTGAAATAGCAGTGTGCAGGCTTGGAGAGCATAATTACTCCGTGATTTACTTTCTATTTCCAAGGTATCAGTGCTCCAAAGTAGCATTTCCATTACTTTGTTAAGTGAAATGATGCCTAGACTGAGAGGGGAAGTGGCAGCCTAGGTTACCGGGTGGTTGTTTGCCATAACCCCTACTTTGGGGGGTGGGTCCATAGCTTCCTGGGAGGTCCACGGCAGGCCAGAGAGGATACACGTCCTGTGGGGTCCTTATCTTTCTGCAGAGGAGCTCAGAGGAGCACTACACACTACAGAGGACAGGCCTCTCAGCAGGAGACGCTGGCCTTGTTGTAACCAGTTGAAGCATATGCACATTCTAAGATGGCAAATCGTGTGGTTGATTTGGATTGTGTCAAGTGAACATCATAAAATCGACAGGGTGTCTTTTTCTTAAACCTGCCAGACACAGGTTACAAACGCGTGTAATTTGATGCACGCATGAGGGCCTGTTTTCAGAAGGGCTCTGTTCCCCAGGCACCTTTTATGTCCACTTCTGAATTTTGTATTTTTCTGCAAAGCAGTATCTTATTTAGTATGCACAATGTCAATTTGTGCTGCTTTTCCAGAACATGCCTGACAACCAGAAGTAAGGGCAAAGTCTGGCACAGGATAGACGACGTGAGATCACACCCTAGTGATCCCTGCTTACTGCGTAGGTAAAGGAAGTCCCCGTCATAGGTAGGCTTATTGTTACTTCATATCCAATGCTACAAGCTTAGGTTTTCTTCTTTAGTTTATTGCAGATTCACCAGCAGAAACACCTCTCAGCAGTAGTTCTCAATATTGGTTTGTATAAAGATTAAGGGAGCTAGTGAAAAAAATCCCAGCACTTGGGCCACTACCCAGACCTGTGCTGATCTTCCAGGGGGAATGTTGTATCTCTCGGGGATATGTGACAATATCAGAATCTTCTGGGTATTAAAGACTAGGAGAGATGTTCCTGACATCTGGGAGGTAGATGCTGAGGATGTTGCTAATATGTTGCAAGGCACAGGGCAATATCTCTTCCAAATAACCACCCGATGCAGGAGGTTAATGCTGCTGAGGTTGAAGCATACCATCCCAGGAACTACTCCAGAATCTTTGGAGGGGGACAGAAGGAAAGGGAAGATGTGTGGGCAGCTAGGCTGGCTGCTTTGGGGGAACTGAACAGCACAGAGGCACCGGGAGGACTCCTTACCACACAGACTGCTGCACTGTGTCCCAGAACTTGTGACTCAGCAGCTCTGGGGTTGGGCTGAAGCATGGGCATTCCTAACTGCCAAGAGGCTCAGATGCTGCGTCAGAACCATTACTCTAGGAGCACCACGAGCATCGAGAAAGGGAGCTGGTAGCCAGTTAGAACAGGATGAGCAGAATATATATATATATAACACACACACTACATTCACAAGGGAGAAAACCGCCCTAATAGTTTGGGGCCATGTGCCTTCCGGCTCATGTCCCTTACTGTCCTAAGGACCTGGCACAGAGGTATTCAGTCAAAGCAACAAGGACTCTAGTGTTTGGGCCTCACTGGCTTGATGCTCTTTGTTCATTCCTATGCTCAGGACAGGGTGAAGAGGACCCATTTCTGCATGACCTAGTGTGAGCTCCTTAACTTATTGGAACTCTATTTCTGTGCTAGTCAAATGAGGATGGTCTCACACCTGCCACAGTGGTGCGGTGGCCATTCGGGAGGCTCAGTCAGGACTATGCTAATGTGGGAATTCTGCCAACTGAACACACACTGTCAATGCTATTATTTTCAATTGCTATAATTTGTAAACCCAAGTTGAAATATATGTGCCATTTACGTATGACTCTAATGAGAAAAACGGGTATTGTGAGTAATTGTACCCCGGTTTTCTGATTCCAGATGTTAATATCTGCCACACTTAATCTCATCATTCAGGCATTGTTTTTGTCATTGTCACCACATCTTAAAACCGTACACGGAAAACCAGCAGCAGCTTCTCCTCTGTCCCTATCCTCCCCCCCCCCCGAGCGATTTTTCCATTTTCCTTTGTCTCACCCGCCCATCCCAGACAGGAAGGAAGGATTTATGAATATAGTCTGCAATAGCTAAACCTCAGTGTTTGAAGAATGTTCTCTTCCCCTGGAACAAATTATTGTGGGTCACTTGGAAGCAACAGTCCTCAAAGAGCAGGGACTGACTTCTCTCTTATTTTCCCCTCCTCTCCCTTCCCCTCCCCTCCTCCTTTCCTTTCCTCCCTCCCCTCCCCTCCCCTCCTCTCCTCCTTTCCTTTCCTCCCTCCCCTCCCCTCCTCTCCTCCTTTCCTTTCCTCCCTCCCCTCTCCTCCCCTCCCCTCTCCTCCTCTCCCCTCCCCTCCCCTCCCCTGCCCTCCTCTCCCCTTGCTTTACTTTTTCTCCCCTCCATTCTTTGAGAGGAGTTGGGATATACAAGTTGTTACCCAATCAAGCCAGTAGAAAAGGAGACTATGCCCCCACCAGCACAGACTGAAATGGTTTCAAAGCCTGTGATACCCAGGCAGGGCTTTTGGTGAGAACGTGAGTTCCGGCTATTACGATCTCCAGCCAGACTATAAAATCAGTCACTCTTATGACAGGGAATGGGTTTTGCTCTTCCACTATGCCTTAATTGCTTCAGGATTGAGGCGGAGCTATCACACACATGTAAAAACTGGCTTCTGTGTCAACCACACACACTTTTCTTTGTCAGGTTCCTCTCGCCTCCGGTAGTATGTGTCATTCAGAAAAGGAGCATGCTGTTCTGGTGTGGCTGTGTGTGCTCTCAGCGACATAGGGGACAACAGAGGACACCTGGTTTCAGCTATGGATTGGGTCTGACCTGGGCCACCTTCTGACCCATGACTCAGGCACACTGGGTCACTCTTCTGTCTTCTCCTGTCTTCCTTTATAAACGGTGGTAGCTGCAGTAGCCTCCTCAAGGGACTAATGACTGTGGGTAGCAGCAGAGATAATGCAGAGCTTAGTACGAGAAAGGTCTAGAAATATGAACTTTTTTGTCAACAATGGCCCGTAGCTAGCTCTATTTTGGGTCTCATTTTGCTAAGGAAGTTCTGTCACTGACAAATATCCTGGACAATCAGATTTAAAGGGAGACTCATGGTGGCTCACGGTTTCAGAGTCTGTGCCTGCCCGGCCTTGTTGCCCTCGGTCCTACCATGAGGCAGCCAACACTTCAAGGCAGGGAGTGTGCTGGAGCAAACTGCTCACCTCATTCATGGCAGACCTGAAGCCAAGACAGAGGAAGAGGAGGGGCCAGCGCCACACAGACTTCGTTGAGGACATGCCCCCAGTGACCCAACTTCCTCCTTCTAGACTTTTCCTTAGGGCTCTACCACCCCATAGTGCTATGGCTGGGAACTAAACCTCCAATGCCTTTTGGGTGCGTTCAAGATCCAAACTAGAGCAGATGGTAAAGGAAGAGATTGTGGGTACCTGGTACAGGGTGGCAGCAGACCTCACAGAAGCCAAAGACCCCCCATTCTCAAGGAATTTATTGTCTAGGAGATAGGCAGAAGTCACGGCACCTGAAGCTCTAAGCTACACACCAGGACCTCCACAGAAGGACAAGCTATGTGATCTCACCACGAAGAGCACACAGCCCTGTTCCTCAGTGGAAACTCTGGTAAAGAGAGCGCCTGCACCACGTGGCTGGCATGCTGAAAGACCGTGATGGCACAGTGAGTCGTACAGGATCTCGTACACAGCCAGGGTGAACGTTGGGTCCGCAATGGGCAGGTTCCGAGGCTTGAGGGTTTGCCTTGCTCCTCTGACTTGTATTGGAAAGCATGGAATGGTTGCTACAATTCTTTTTTTTAACTACTATCCATATAATTTACTTCTGAATATTCAGTTTTTCAGGTTTTTGGTTCTCTCTCTCTCTCTCTTTTTTTTTTTGGACTGAAGGTCCATTTCTCAGGTACCATTCATTATATTCCTTCTCAGGTCTTTGATGGGATTGAAGATTAGCAGTTATAGTTACAACTTAGTATATATAAAAAATGTCTTAGATAGAACATATTAAGTATTAGATTCAGGTTCTTTAGGATAGGACACCTTTGAATGATCTTTATAACATGCCGTTTACCTATGCTCTAGACTTCTCTGGATTTTAGTATGTGTTTCTTGCTTGATATTGTTTGCATTGATTGTAGTTCCATCTTACCTAGGTCATTATCCCTCATTACTCCTGGACAATATTTGATAACCATTCCTTTGTATATAATCTTGTATTAGGTTAGAACCTTCTTATTTAGACAAAAGGGGGAGATGTAGTGGGTAGCCATTCCAGCTTTGATCTGGAAGTTCCAACCCCCATTGAGGCTTCGGTAACTGTCACACCTACAAGGCGGGGCTGCGAGAGGACCCTGGAGACCCAAGATCCAGATGTGCCGGCTCTCTTGGTTCCTGGACCCTGGACCCTGGACCCTGGAGGTAGACCGAGCAGAGTTCTCCAGAGAACACTGCCGGACTGCGCTACACCTTTCCCAGACCCTGTAACCAATCCCTTCACTTGTAAGTTACTCCACAAAATAAACCTCCCTTTTAACTATGTGGAGTGGCCTTAATAATTTCACCAATAGGCTTCCTTCAGTTTCTGGAATCTGAAACACAGATGTTAATACTAACCAGGGGGAAGAGAGAATAGAACGGAAAGAAATGTGTCCCATCCTCTTTGCTTGTGAGCCTACCCTTTAATCACTGAGCCATCTCTAGCCCAGAAAATGATTTTCAAAGACAGATGCAGTGGTGGATGTGGTGGTGCACACCTTTAGTCCCAGTGCTGAGGACACAGAGGCAGGAGGATCTCTGTGAGTTTGAGGCCAGCCTGGTCTACAGAGCGAGTTCTAGGGCAGCCAGGGCTACACAGAGAGACCTTGTTTCAAAAACAAAACAAAACAACACAACACAACACAAAACAAAAGCAACCGAACGAAAAAGCAAAACAAAACAGAGTTCCAGGGCCAGAGGATTTCTTTCTCTAGAGGAAAGACTGCCCACCTAGGGGAGTGGCTTTTCATACTGCAGTCTCAGGCACCCGGTGGGTGGGAAGCAGAGTGTTCTCTTGAGTAACCGACTCAAAGAAACTGATCCAGAAACAAAGGACCCAAGACTTCCCAGTTTGCAAACATAAAACCAAAGGATCACTGGGTGGAAAGAGTATAATTTTAAAGCAGAAAACTGAGATGTTCTCAATACTGAAATTTTACTATGTAGCATCGAGTGCATGGGTTAGTGCTTAGCGGGTTAGTTTGGAGAAGAGTGAGCCCTGACTGCCTGGATGGAGAAAGGATTTCAAGTTGTGATTGGAGGCCTGCGATTTGGTGTCATGAAAGGCAAGCAGAGTTATTGACAGACAGTAAGTGCACTGAGGAGGACACGTAACAAGGCCTAAAAACTAATGGAAAAATCTGGACTTTATCTCATAATCATAAGTCTCTGTGTTAGGACACTCTGAGCTTATTTCAGACAAGCAGACAAAACAGGGAAACCTGAGCAAATGAACGAGCAGAGGTCCCCAATGCGGACTTAGTAGTGGACTCTCAGCACTTACCAGGGACAATGGTGGCAACAATCAGGAGAATGGAACAGAATATTTGAAAACATGCAGCAGATGCACTGACTAATGTGCAAATTCTTCAGAGCTGGAGTTAGTTCCCCATTGTGGAGTGTGTCATGTGTTCACAATTGTCTTGTGTGTGTGTGGAAACGATGAGCCTGTAAAGACAGGGTATGTAGCATGAAGGAAACGATGCCGTATGTGTTCTGAGGAAGAGTACCACCGACGCTGCGGCTGGTATGATGGGGAAGGGGGATGGGGTGGTTCTGGCTATCGAGTAACAGGAATTCATTAGAGGGTAGCATAAACAGCAGAAGCATAAATCAGAACCAACAAAGGCAAGAGGACTTCGTTACCAAGGGGCTGCCTGTGAAAGGGACATGTGTTTTAACAAGTCCTCCGTCAGGCTTCAGGAGCCTGGCGAAGTGCTCAGCACAGTGCAAAGACTATCAGAGTCACACGAGGCCCCTTTAACACACCGAGAGGACGCATCGCGTCGGGGGACGGTGGACATCTGGCTTCAAGCTCGAGCCCCAGCTGAAATCTTTGAGTCTCAGTTCTGGTCTCTACCAGTTAAAAAACCGTGGGCCGGAATTCAGCCAGCCCCAAATTCTCAGTGAGCCCTTACTGATGTATTGTTTCCATATCCAACTGGAATGTGCTTCTTTGAAACCATTGCTTCATTTACTCGTAGCCTGCCCACTGCCTTCTCTACATGATCACTCTGCTGCCCCAATTCCTCTTCTGTTTTCCCACAGATTCCTTAGTCCTTCATTCCTCTTTTTTATCCCCTATGCAAAAGCATGAAGGTTGTCAGGACTTGGGAATTCCACAGATAAAGCCTAAAGACAGTATGCTTTGAATGTGGGAAGCCTACTTTATGACTTTCAAAGGAAAAGCTAAACCGTATAGTAAGTTAACTCAGTGGGTTATAAACATCGCAATGTAAATATTATAGTGACTTCATAGACAATTCCAATTTATTAATTTCCAGCTTCTGGTAGAGGGTCTGTTATGTACATCATACTTATTTCAAGTTTTGAAAATGAGTTTGACTTGTTTTATCTGTATCATCGGGACGGTCACACTGGTCAGGACAGCGCGATCTCCTTTCAGCCTTCAAGCTCTGTGAAGAGGGTGAATCTTTTTAGTCCCCTTCGCTCACAAAGCTGGTAGTGGTTCTGGTGGATGCATTTTTGGTGCCACACCACAAAGAGGCCAACATTTAGAAGATCTATATGAGTTGAAAGGAAAAAAAAACCCAACGTAGTGCTCATCTACTGACAGACGTTACAAAGCCATGTGCTTCTAAAGATGCTCGCAAAGGACATGTGAGTTTTTGGGGCAAGAGTATGCAAAGTTCATCAGCAGTTTCTCAGGCCATATCAAAGTCAGTCTTAGAAAACTGCCAAAGGCAGAGTTTGGCCATTGTATTAAAGAATAGTCATGATTATATGAAAAAGCTATTAATGTTCTCTTTTTCCTCCAACAACGTATATGTGAGGGACCAGATGTTTTCACGTATGTATTTAAACCAAAACAACAGAATTCAACACATCCAAACTAGGAATTAATAGGAGAATTCAGCTGCATTTTATTAAGCTAGATATTAAAGATATTTATTCAGATTCAAATTAATGCCATTATTCTAATTAATTTTTTCTTTAAAACATAACTTTCCCCATAAAAATAGCCTAATATTTGATGGGTTTACTTTACTTTCCTGTGAATTAAGGCATATATATTCTACAGAATTCCAAGCTTTTACTTGTAATGTGGTCATAAAGACACTAGTTATGGAGGCCTCAACTGTATGCTAAATCTGAAACAGTTTGTTTTTACTTTTATTTATGTGTATGTGTATGTCTGTGTGTGAGTACGCATACATGTATGCAGGGGTGGAGGGGGCCAAAAGAAGGAGTGAGATCCCCTGGGCCTGGAGTTATAGACAGTTGGGGGCTGCCTGAGGTGGATGCTGGGACCTGAACTCAGGTCCTCTGGAAGCAACAAGCACTTTTGCCCCTTCAACAACTTTTAAGAATACAAAAATGACCTGAGACCAAAAGGTTAGAGAAAATTAATCTAGATCAATATACATACATATATATAATTCCATTTTTTATTGGTGTGTGTATTTGTATATATATATGGGTGTGTGGTGTATATGCATGTGTGGCATGTGTGTGTGAGAGATGTGTGTGTGGTGTGTGTGGGTATGTGTATGTTTACTGTGTGTGTGTGTGTGTGTGTGTGTGAAAGATGTGTGTATGTGAGTGGTGTGTGTGTGTGTGTGTGTGTGTGTGTGTGTGAGAGTCAGAAGACAACTTGCTGAAGTTGGCGCTTTCCTTCCACCATGTGGGTTCCTGTTGTCAGACTCATGTCATGGGGCTTGGTGGCAAGTGACTCTACCCACTGAGCTATCTTGCTGGCCCTCAAGATGCTTTTAAAGATGAGACGACACAATGGGATAGAAATGCCACATAACTTATTCAAGATCACAGAAAAATATTGGTGATATTTTATTTTGTTTGTTGTTACAGTAAAACAAACAAACAAACAAACAAACAAACAAACAAACCCTATGATCTTAATTGGAAACTATGGCCCTCACTTTTTTGTTACAGTTCCAGCCTCTAGCCTCCCCTAACTTTTAACATGACAATCGGAAGTGGACAGTGGCGGGAGACACAGGACTCTTAGTGAGGCTGCTGAGTCTCCGGGTTCCTGAACGGACAGGAGCTCTGCATGGGAAGAAAACTTGGTTCCCATCACTTCTTGGTTCCTGGGATCTGTGCTCACCCTGGGCCTCAGCCTCCACATGGGGGAGGGCACAGCACACTGGGGTCCTGTAACTTAGCTCAGTCCAGGGAGACCCAGAGCCAAGCAGTCATGGCCACCACATGACATCAGCCCTGAAGAGTCACTGGAGACTTCTATCTCAGGCTCCAACTCCTGCCTGTGCTATTGCCCGGCTGGCACGATTTGGACCAGGTTTTCATATTGGCTTCTGTGATTTTCATTAATCTCTGTCAAAAAATGCAAGTGAAAATGAAATGGAAGACAGTTGTCACAGTTCACAAATTCGATTCTGGAAAAAAGCATAATCTGTTATCTCCATGGCAGCAGCCTCACTTTATTTTCAACCTCAAATGAAAATCTCTTCCAGGAAGATGGAAGTAATTTGGTTCCATTTGGAATATTTTGTGATATACAGTATGCTGGAAAATGTGCCATAGATTCTTTTTTCTAACAACAATAATTTAGTATGAAGATGAATGGACTTGACAATTTTCAGGTGGATGAATTCTGAAATAATGAGAGTGTAGAATTCACTGACTCTGAATGTACATTACTGATTGCCCCAGAGTAGGAAAATGTCTAGCATTATACTCTATTTTTTTGAATTAGTGTCTTCTTTATTTTTAAGCATAAGTAAACGATTTATCTTGAGCATTTTATTCTGAGACCCAATACATTTTCCAAATTTATTCTAATTTATTTCACTATTTTTACAAGCAACATTAGTGAAGCGAATGAGTGAGAGAGAGAGGGGGAGGGGAAGAGAGAGAGAGAGAGAGAGAGGGAGGGAGGGAGGGAGAGAACGGTACAGTTCACATGTGGAATTCAGAATTTGCTTCACACCCTGTTTAAGACAAGGTCTCTTTGTTGCTTTTCTGCTGTGCATGCCAGGCTAGTTGGCCCACAGTTCCTGGAGATCCTCCTGTCTCCACCTCCCAACCCATCCCAGGAGCACTGGGGTCACAGATGCATGCCACTGTGTCTGGCTTTTATGTGGGCTCTGCTAATTCAAATTCAGTTCCTCACACTTGTGTGGCAAGTGCTTTACTCAGGGGCCTGCATTTTCAACATTTTCCTTGGCATTGAAGAAAGGCAAGACAAAGGAAAGAAAATCTCCATTAAACAAACATGTTAGGAAGCAGAGATCCTTCACATTGTTAGTGGGAGCACAGGAAATGTAACTACTATGGAGACAAATTGGCAACAGTTGCCCAAGCAACCTGAATAGTAGCCCTGGGCTGCAGGGTCCTATGTGAGGAAGTTTCCCCTGTGCTCATCACACCTTTATTTACAAGTAGGATGTGCATGTTCATCTATAATCATAAAGCAAAAGATGGGCACAGATGATCGTATGAGCTATGATGCTCTCTCACATTGGAGGAGCGTGAAACCGCAAAAACAATGAAGTAACATTTTATATATTCTCAAAGACCTCTGGGATGTAACGACAAATGAAAAGACCAAGGTGCAGAATATTGATTAGGAAACTGGAACATGGAATGGGCAAGCAGGGGCGGAGTGGAGGGAGGTGGAGGGGAGGAGTAAGGGAGGGACTACTATAAGGAAACCCGTTACTTTGTCTACTAATTAACATCTAACTAACAACTAACTAACTAAACAGGAAAGCCAGGCACGATAGCTCATACCTATAATCCCAGAACTTGGGAAGCTAAGGCAAGAGGATTACCATGAGTTCAAGTCAAAGCTTGTCTAGGTCCAGAATAACACCCTGTCAAAACAAACAAACAAACAAACGAACAAACAACCCACCACTAGCCACATAAAAGAAACAGAAATGGGAAGACTGGTTCTCTGTGTGTGTCTATTCCTCAAAAAAAAAAAAAAAAAAAAAAAGGAAAATTTGAATTTTCTCTGAACACTTTTATCAAATGTAAAGACATAAATGGAGAAGGGGTAATCTGAAGAAAAAGTGGGCTTGGACCCAGATTCACAGACCCTGAAAAGCAATCCAATACTGTCTATGTCACTCATCACATATCCAGAAATTCTGGCTGAGTGAGGAATTTTATCAGATACTGTCAGCTCTAGAACCAGCTTTGTCTCCTGAGATTTCACAGGGAAACGAGATGTTCATCACCTCAGACAGTTCACCAGTGCACTGTAAACAAGGAATGAGTCTCAAATCCACAGGAGCCATGGATGACGCAGCAACCGGAGGCTGCTGCAGAGCTTCACTTGCAAGTAGGGTTGTGATGGTGTGATTGAGAAAGGCTCATATATCCGAATGGCTGGGACCCAGCCAGTGGAACTGTTTGGGAAGAATCAGAAGGTGTGGCCTTGTTGGAGGCAGTATGTCAGTAGGAGCAGGCTTTGAGGTCTCAAAACCCATGCTGTTTCCAGTCTCTGTCTCTCTGTCTCTCTCTCTCTGTCTCTCTCTGTATCTCTGTCCCTCTGTCTCTGTCTCTCTCTGTCTCTCTCTCTCTGCCTCTTGCTTGCAGATGCAGATTGAGATGTAAACTCTCAGCTACTGCTCCAGTGCCGTGCCTGCCTGCCTGCTGCCATGCTCCCTGACATGATGTCATGGACTCACCTTCTAAACTATAAGCCCCAAATAAACTCTTCTATAAATAAGTTGCCATTGTCATGGTGTCTTGTCACAACAATAGGACAGTAACTAAGACAATGGCTGATTGGAATGACCACCTCTGTGAAGTTATAAATAGCTGTGTTCTGGTTCTTCAGGTCCTTTCATAGCTGGATCCGTAGGTGTAATTCTTACACCCTGCACCTTACCCTCCTCAAATCCACACAGGATGATGTCTTTGGAATGCTAGCATCAAAGAGATGAGCCTTAGGAGTCTTCATCACCTGACTCTGCTCTCCTCCATCCATCCCCTGTAGTCTCCCCACTTCTCTCCAGCAGTGTGCAAAGGTCTGTGTGTACAGAGAACATTGTGCCACAGGGTTCCAGGCATGTGTGTGCACACCGTGGTAAGCCAGGAGCACAGCAGGCATTTCTCACCTCCACTGGCCTCCCCTCTTGCTGCCCCTTGGCCCTCCTTACAGCTGTGAAAGAAGTCCCTGACCTTTTCAGTATTAGTGGAGGAAAGCCCCTTCCTTTACTCACGATTATGTACTTGATTGGCCCATCCAAACAAATATGAAGTATAGAAACATTCATATTGAATATTTCAAGTTTGTAATTTTTTTATCCTTTAAGAGCTTTAGAGACTAATTACTGATTAGCATGAAACTTCTCTAAAGATAAGAGGGCTAAGTTTCCCTTCTTTCCCTTCCTAGAAACATGAATGCCACTTAAAACTCTGGCTGCCTGGTGTGCCTCTTCACTACCTGAAAGTCACCGTAATGAACATGGCTAAGCACTGGACAAAGTTGAAAACGTGTTCAGTTTTGGTGAGGCGTGACCAAATGTACTTGTGGATACTTCTACTTAGTATGTGGACTGCATTTAGATAAATTTGGTTTTGGGCATGCTGTGATGTACATTTTGCTGGTGGCTAAAAAGGAGTTATTTCTTTCAGATTTACGCTTATGTTTTATAATTTAGAAAGCTTTTACTATTAATCCCCTCGGCATACTCATCTTGTGTTAGTGTGGTGCAGTGACCGGATTACCGAGAACTGGGCACACCTGGGGCATGCCACTTTGCAAAAATAGCCTCAGAGAAATTGTCGGGAGAACTCCATCAACCTGACTGCTAGAGAAGTATCAGCTCTACCCAGCGCCTCCTAACCTGTGCTTCACGGGGTGTGCGCCTTATGGTTTACAAGGAATACTGTCTGTAAAAACTGAAGCCAAACTTTACTTCTCTCTGTATCTTTTGAGATTAATTTGACTGCTGGAACTTCAGCTGGATCTATTATTCTGGGAGAAAGATGTTTTCAAAGAGATGTTTTTATAGGTGTTTTACATTAAAAATTGTATATTTTTTTTCCTGTGTTCTATGGTTTCAAAATGTTCAACAAGCCAAGTGGCCTTTAGTCCTAGTACTTGGAAGGGAGAGGCAGTTGTATCTTGGTGAGTTAGAAGCTAGCCTGGTCTACACAGTGAGTTCCAGATTAGACAAAACTACATAGTGAGGTCCTATCACAAACAAACAAACAAACAAACAAATTCTAAAACGTCCCTGGGATTCAGACTAACTTTAATATTTGCCGGTATCATCAAAGAACGTGTAACTTGAACTCACAACTTTCCTCAGTTTCCCTCTGCTTTCTCAGATGCCTGGTCAGTGTGTGAGCTGACTTGAGGATTATCCACATGGGGAGAAATAACAGATTTCCTTGAAAGGAAGTGAAATACACAAAGTTTACAATAGGCTACATGGATAGCTAAAGTTTTTGAATCAGAAAAAAAAAATTCTTCCTAGAAAATTCTGCCTCCATTAGCCGGGCGGTGGTGGCGCACGCCTTTAATCCCAGCACTCGGAGCAGAGCAGTGGATCTCTGTGAGTTCGAGCCAGCCTGGCTACCAAGTGAGTTCCAGGAAAGGCGCAAAGCTACACAGAGAAACCCTGTCTCGAAAAAAAAAAAAAAAAAAAACCAAAAAAAAAAAAAAAAAAAATTCTGCCTCCATTATAATTCTGTACCATGTTCTGATATAGTTCCTCAAACTTGTTAATTAAAATATAAATGTATTAGTATAAAGAATTATGTTGTGTCTATTGAGTATATACCTATAATGCAACAGAAGTGCATACATGTGTGCATGTAAGAATACATATGTGTGTGCACAAGAACACATGTGAGAATGTCACATGTACACATCTCATAACAACTGAAAACTATTTAAGTCCCTATTCACAGAAAGAGATACTAACCCACAGTGAGAACGAATGAGCCATCGCCCAACACCAGCACATGATGACTGTCAGAGGCTTGATGGCGAACAAAGAAGTCACACACAGAATAATAGATCGCATGAGCTGAATCCGTAGAAATGAAGCAGAAAAGTGGACACACTCACATCACCAGAAGTCAGGAAAGGGCTTCTTCAGGGTTCCGATGGTGAGTGGGATGTCCTGGAGCTGAAAGCATTCTGTCTTGGTTACAGTGGTGTGCATGTGCTCACTTTGTGTCTTGGTTACAGTGGTGTGCATGTGCTCACTTTGTGTCTTGGTTACAGTGGTGTGCATGTGCTCACTGGGATGGAGTCAAGAGCTGTCAATGGAGCACACTTTTAGTATGTATCTGCTACAGGATGTCTAACATATTATGGCGCTTAAATGATGGGCTAGTACCGAAATTTTTATAGATATTTCTATAAACAAACAAATCTCTGGCAATAGTTGGGGAAAGACCCTTTAAGGAGAAATTCCAGTAACTCCAGACACTTAACTCTGAGAACTTAAGATTTAAGTCTTCCTGTGAGCTAAACCCTCACAGTGCTCAGGTCCCCCCCTTTTATTCTTTAACATGCATTCTGCAAAGTTCCTTTATATGACAAAAAAACACACATATACAGAGGCCAAACATTCCATATTTGGCAAAAAGGCATGCATCCAGGCAATGATTTTGGACAGTGTGAATATGCTCAAGACTTATTTTAAATTAGGGAAAATAATAAAATTCTCCATTAATTTGATTCAGTGAAACTATTTCATAGTAGGTATACTTTATGTGTGGGCCCCATAAGAGTGGGGGATTTGCCCCATTGTTCATGGTGATATGGATGGACTGAAATGTGTTATGTTGAGCAAAATAAGCTATGATGAGGTAAGGAGAGCAGTTTATCACCGTTAGAAGCTGGAAAATGGTCTCAGAGCAGAATAGGGGCTGCCAGGGAACAGGGGAGGGCAGCTGAGACTGAGAGGATGGCTAACGATCCAGACAGCTGCGAGGGAGGAGCTGGCAATGCTCTGTGGCTGTAAGAGTAGAGACCGCTGCGAAGACTCAGCTGTAGGCTGCAGACTAGGAGAAACGCGCCTGCTAGGGAGGATTCCCAGTGTTGCCAGCACAACCAATGGTGATGGATGCAGATAATGGGATCCTGTCATCACACAGTGCACCACAAATACTGAAATGCCTCTTTATCTTGTAAATACATACAGTGATCACATGCCAATTTAAAATAAAAATAACTTTAAAACTGAGGACTTTTGACTTTAACAATCAGTTCAGACATTTCCCTAGATGTCACCCATTACATTTCCACAGACTCCTTTAAATTCTTGTGCACCTGGTAAGCCCACGGGAAGGAAGCCTACAAAGAGAGCCTTCAGTTCTACCAGCCAAGCCCATGTTTCCATCTCAGTTGACAGGGTGCATGAGCCACAGACACTCATCATTCTGTAATGTGTCTAGAGACAAGTTGCCTGGCCTTTCAATTGCTAAATGAAACATTATGAGATGTTAGTTTGACCAGAAGTTTTTCTCTGAATGCGTGTCTAGGCAAGAGTTCATCCAAGAACTCAACCTTTCTTCTGAGTCTGTTTATTTATATTTTATTTTCCATGTTTTTTTTTTCTGTCACTGTCAAGACAATGAATATAGGGTACACGAGTCCTGATAACCAGGTACTCTGAGGCAGTGTGCAAGCCTTATGGCCCAGATGCAATATTGGAGAGAAATCTCTTGTGTCCACACTTTCCTTAAGAATATGCTATTTCCATTCTAAATACAGAACTGAACTGCTAGGGGCCGTGGGCTGTAGCTCAGTGGCAGAACACTTGCCTGATGTATTTGAGGGCCTGGGTTCCATTCCCAGTGCCATGAATAGATAGGTGAACAAATAAAGTTGAAAACTGTACATGAGAAGAAAGATGGATGGCTCTTGTCACCGAGGTCTTGGGAGCTGTGTTTCTGGGGTAGTATCGGTGTTTGGATGCATTTACTTTAGGAGGTGCTGGGAAGAGAAGTAGCTGTCACTGAGTTACGACAGAGCCTCTGGTGTCAAACCCTGGTGGTGACTCTGCACATGCATATTGCATGAATTCAGGAGATTTACTTAAATATTCTGTGCATCAGTTTTCCCATTTAACAGTGGCATGTTGTAAACTTCTTAGGGAGATAGCCTTAGCGAGCCTGACAGAGGGTGGACACTAAGTTTAGGGAATACCATTCTCAGAATAAATATCAGAATACTGGGCCCATGAGATGGCTCATTAGGTAATGGTGCTGGCCACCAAGTCTGCCAACCCGAGTTTGATCCCTGAAGCCCAGATGGTGGAAGGAGGCTGAGTCCCACAAGTTGTCCTCTGACCTCCACACTGCGTGATGGCATGAGCCCACACACAGTAAATAAATAAATGCCTGTAAGAAGATTGGCACACATAACATCTTCTATGGTAGCCCATTTCTGCTTTATTAATGTGGAGATGCTTCTCAACATTACATCTGGGATGCTCTCATTAGAGTCCAAACCAGACCATGCCTCCCTCACAGACCTATTCTCATACTTCCTAGCCCATTCAGAGAAGAAAGCCAGGGACTTCACAAAGACTTGGAGATAGATGGACCATGTTTCCGACTTTATCCATCTTACTTTATTACAGTCCAGTTCCCCATATAAAGTTTTGTTCTTCCTCTACCTGCTTTACAATTTATATATCAGTATATATTTTCTTTCCCCATTTTACTATACACACAAATCACTCCCGATTTATGCCTATTATCTATTCATAGGTAATTATTAATCATGTCTCCTTTAACTCAGAACTGTCCCGACTTAGACAAGTGCCAGCCTCTGTTAGGCTCTTGTGATCCGCCTTTCTCGCTTGTCACACCCTCCATCCTGTTCACCCCACTACCACTCTGTCTCTCCTGTGGGACATCAGGGCTGCCTTGCTTTCTTTTAACCTTCTGGGTATAATCATGTTACAGGGCCTGTGACCTCCCTGACTCCTGTACCTAGATAGCCAGCAAAGTTTGTTCCCCCATCCTTCCCCACCCCTCCCCACCCCTCCCACCCCTCCCCCTTTCTCTTCCTTTCCTGTCTTTTTCTTTTTTGAGAGAGGGTCTTAATGTGGTTCACACTGGCCTTGAATTCTGTATGTAGTTGAGAAAGACCTTAAACCTGAAATGCCTCTACTTCCCAAGTGCTGGGATTACAGGTGTGTGCCTCCACAGTTTTTTTATTTTATTTGTTTTTATTATTTAAAACTATTTTTAAATGTAAATATATTTCGTTAATTTTCTTCCCCTTCTGAGTCCTCCCAAATCCTCTCCTCCTTCCTACTCTCCCAACTTTAAGTTTTTTTTCTCAAAAAAAAAAAAAAACCCAAAAAAACCAAAACCCAAAAACACAATACAACAAATGCCCCAAACCTAGAAAACAAAATACAACACCCAAAGAGACAGACCTGTGGTGCTGTAGACAGACCCAGACCTTCGCGTATCCCAGGCAGGCACTCCACTCCATTACACCGTCAGTTCCCCATAGACGTTTCTATTCCGTTGTAACTTAAGGCCCTTCCTCTACCCACTTTACAATGAATATAGTTTCTTTCTTCTTTCTCATTTTATTGTTCTCAGCATTTGTCCTAGATACATATTTACTTATTTATCTCCCTCTATCTGTTCTTCTTTCGTATCTAAGCTCCACAAGGGTGAGGATGTCTATGTGTTTTGTTTGCTATTATTTCCCCAATGTCTTTATTGTACAGTAAATGAAGAACATTTAGGAAATAAAATTCTGTTTTTTTTTTTTTAGCTGAGGATCGAACCCAGGGCCTTGCACTTGCTAGGCAAGTGCTCTACCACTGAGCTAAATCCCCAAGCCAGGAAATATAATCCTAATGAAACTCAATAATCAAATCGTTAATTATTTGCCATCCCTCTTGCCTGTGAACACAAACTTGAATGAACTGGAGTCCTGTTTTGAGTAACCTGTCCCTTCTCTACTCACGTTTTTTTATGTGTAGAGTGTTCTGCCTGTGTGCATGTCTGTGCATCCTGGTGCCCAAGAAGAGCATGAAAGGCATGGCTTCCCTGGAACCAGGATTACAGATGGTTTGAACTGTCACGTGAGTGCTGGAATCAAACTCAGATCCTCAGCAAGGGCAGACATTACTCTAACCCACGAGTGATCTCCCCAGCCGCAAGCCCTGAGTTTAAGCAAGAGTCATGGAAAGTTTGAAGTCTGCCTCTACTATTCGTAGGATTCTATGGCAAGTTGTTTAAAAATCTAGATGCTGGTGAAAGAGGAATTTAGAGTCTAAATTCACACTAATATGTGTGCAATTGATAGGAAGGCTTTCTGGGGACATATCTGCTTCAGGATTCTGAAGTCAAGGAACACAGTAGAGGAGAGTTCAAACTCTCTAAATTTAAATGAACACTGTTGATGCTGAAATTTAGATACAAGACTATCAACAATTTACACCGAATGACACATTCAGTTTTATTATTGCACTTAGTTTCAGCAGTTAACTTCTCAGTGCAGATGTTTGTCTAGAACAGCTGGCCCCAGTTAAAAACAAAACTGTAGATACAGGAAGTCATCGTCATCACTCCCAAGAGAGCATGGTGGGTCCAGAAGGAGTCTTAGAATCCCAGGAGGTGTCAGGTCTATTCTGATGAGACTTCTTACAACAGTCCACGTTTGTCTTGCTAGACTAACATCAGCTTCAGAGGCTGCACATTCCGTCCTCTCCCATTCACCTTACTTTGCACAGTCCACACTAACTGTATCACCTTCTGCAACTCACAATCTTACACCACAAAACTACATCAGAACCAAAAAGCTAGCCTGTCTGCTTTTACCCATCAGAATACTGAAATCAAGGCAACACCACACACACACACACACACACACACACACACACACACACACACACACACGCATGCACGCGCGTGTGCACAAACACACACACACACGCACGCACGCACGCACATGTACATTACATAAAAATTATTTTCTAAACTGTTTCCACATGTGCATTTTATGTTCAGTATGGAATAAAGCAAACTCTGGTAATGAGGTAAACTCTTTGATGGAGGAATCCCATCAGCCACGGCTCCCTTTACCTCTCAGCACCTCCCAACAATGATGGAAACCATCGTCCCCTCCTTGGCCAGGGGAAGAGTCCTGCAGTACGGACAGCTTCCATCCCCCCAGCTGAAGTGGGGGAAGCTGTGCTGTAGGCAGATGCCAAGGGTTAGAGGCGCAGCCCCACATGAGAATAATTACATCACGTGACCATGAGAGAAAGCAATGAGGTTCCCAGACACAGGAAATGAGCAGTCAGAGGAGAAGGGGGTAGACCTGGACAGGGTTCTGAAGTCTGTCCAGACAGCAACTTCCTCACAACAAACAGAAAACTGGCTAATAAATTATCACTGTCATTTCATGTGTCCATTTATTCTTAAATAAGTCATTTAGATGGACTTTTGCAACGAGCATGTCTTCACAATGCCAGAAACGTAACTCATTCCCTATTCTCTGAAAAGCAAATGAAATGTTTTGTTATATGAATGTTTATTTTGATATTCTAAATCACTTGTAGGTTTAAATATAATTATCTAAACCACATCATAAATAAGTTTAAATAATCAGTATTGCATGGTAATTTTAGAGATTTTTTCCACTGGTTATATATTCCCAAAGAGAGGAAATCATATAGCATAATTCCTGAGCCATAGGAAAGGAATTCTTGGCCTCCAGAAACAAAGGGATGGGGGTCTATTCTGTCTCAGTGTGGAATTCTGTTTCTCACAAGTTTTTCTCAGATTTATGAGCTCTAAGACATTCTGATTTGTGGGGGCAGGGAAGTAGATAGTCAATAAATTCAGTAATCAAGTCTGCTTTTAGGTCTGGGAGAAAAACAGTCTAATAGAGCTGGGCCAGGAGAATCTCTGTGAGTTCGAAGCCAGCCTGGGCTACCAAGTGAGTTCCAGGAAAGGTGCAAAGCTACACAGAGAAACCCTGTCTCGAACAACTAAAAAAAACAAAAACAAAAACAAAAACAAACAAACAAAAAAAACCAGTCTAATAGAGTCAACTACAGTTGCTTAAAAAAAAAAACCCTCATTCATCAAGTGTCTTAAGATAGGCATAGGAGATGCAATGATCTGTGGGAATGATGGCAACTTGCCTCGAGGAACTTGCAGGCAAGCAAATACATTGGCAAATACAATGGAGCGTGTGTTAAGTGTTCTCACAGGGTTAATGGAGGGTGTCGTGGGGCACATGAGGAAGCAGTAAACCTAGTCTGGGTCATGAATAGCTGCCAGAGAGAGATTCTGAGGCTGAGCTCTGAAATACAAAGTGTAATAAGCCCAGAAGAGGCACGAGGGACATTTATTTGAGGTGGATGGAGCACCTTGAGATCTTGGGTAGGTCAGGTAGCTGGAGAAGATAGAGGCGTAGAGAGACAGGTGCCGGAGAGGAGGCATGTATGGCTGGATTTAGTGCACCAGCGAGGGGCAGAGATCTTGACCAAAGGAAGTGGTTCTCTCTGTTAAAGTTTGGGGGCAGCTTCTGCAACTGATTTCATGATTATAGCACTACTACTGACATGAGTGGAAAAGGCCTGCTTTTCTCTGTGAAGGTGCAGTGGAAGGAAACGTGATCACCACATATGGGATCTGATGGGTAGCTTAACTTGAAAAATAGGATGTGTAGACAGCAGGTACCTAGTCTATAAATGAAGAATCCTTTTGTTAAGTCATCGTCATAATCATCATCATCACCACCACCACCACCACCACCATCATCATCACCACCACCACCACCACCATCATCATCATCACCACCACCATCATAATCTGAAGTCTCAGAAAAGTCAATTATAGGGCTGGATGCTCTTCCAGAGAACCTGAGTTCGATTCCCAGCACCCACATGGCAGCTCACAACTGTCTATAATCCAGCTCCAAGTGATTTGACACCCTCACATAGATATACATGCAGGCAAAACACCAATCCACATAAAATAAAAATAAATAAGTGATTTTTAAAAGAAAAGAAAAAGTCGATTAGAAGTTCATCTCAACAGTCAAGGCTCCCGTCAAATCAGAACACGCATTACTGAACATCTATGTTTGAGGTAGTTGATGTATAAGTATGACCACTTACATCTGAGACCCAAACTGTCTTGGTGATTGGCTGTGCCATGAAATGACATTTGTACCACTCTCTCAAAAACATGAGTTCTAGAGCACCAGATGCCAGAGACTGGGTGAATATGGAGAGTAATTGGCCTTAGGTAAAAGCCTTTCATTTCTGGTCTGTTCAGATCCTCTGCCAGAGAGAGGCCCTGGGAGCCTTGGCTTCCCATTGCAAAATACTCGTGAGGATTTCATGTAGAAACTGCGTTTGCTTACTTTTGGTTGGTGCTCTCAGTAAGGGGTGGTTGCTTACAGTAGGACAGAGTCAGTAGGCACCATTATACTCTGGGATTCTCAAGAAATCATCATCATTCATCTTCTTCTTCTTCTTCTTCTTCTTCTTCTTCTTCTTCTTCTTCTTCTTCTTCTTCTTCTTCTTCTTCTTTATTTTTTGTTTTGTTTTTGTTTTCCGAGACAGGGTTTTTCTGCATAGCTTTGGAGCCTGTCCTGGATCTTGCTCTGTAGACCAGGCTGTCCTCGAACTCACAGAGATCTGCCTGGCTTTGCCTCTCGAGTGCTGGGATTAAAGGCGTGCACCACCATGGCCCGGCCACGAACCTACTTCTTGATATGTGCTAAATGGAGGCATTATTCACCTACCAAACTATCTAAAGAGCACCACAGTTTCAGCTTGTCACTACCGGAGGACCTGGACACTAAGCTCAACTTTTTGCCTCTCCTCATGACCTAACTCTCACTTGTCTTACCCTGTTTCTCTCATACATATGGTTTCTCTCATTCTTGTTTCTGCTTAAAAGGCAAGGCGCAGTGGCTTATGGGAACATCTGTGTGAACATCTGGGTAAATTATTATCCTGAAACTACATGCTGCCAAGCTTTGGCCCACCCACAAACTTCACTTTTGAGGTTTCTACTTTATTACCAATCATAACTCATATACTGACAGGCAATACTACCTGAAATAAATATAATTTCATGTCATTAAAGAATAAAAGTTATTATGTTCTATGTTTCTAACCAATGATAATGGGGGATTAGTTTTGATCCTCAAATGCAGAGATGATGCTTGCACTGTGTTGCCCTCCTAAAATGTAAATGCTTTGTGAACAAATATTGATATACTTGGCTAAATTTTATATTTATTGAATTTGGGATATTAGACAATGCATTTTCCTGGCAAACTGAATCCATCTCCAGCTTATCCAGTACGGGCACAAGCCTGGGCACAGGGAAGATCATGCAAGCTCCCCCCGGCCCCCCCCGCTGCCGTTTTGTTTTTATTAGTCTTCTTTTGCAATTATGGCATTATCTGCTTTTTGAGCAACTAAAAATTAGAGTTGGCGCTGGTCAAGTTTGTCATAGCTGTCCCTCAGCACTACACACGGCCCTCGTGTGTCTGAAGACCCAGAAGCCACCTGGCATTCATTTGCATTCCGTGTGCCGTCTGCTTCACATTCTGTTTTGTAAGATTTTGTGATTTTTCTCTTGTCATTCATGTGTGAGGGTGTGCTTCCAAGCAAAGTCTGGAGACGTTTCTCTTAAGGTTTTGATTTATTTCTTCCTAATGCCATGTATACACGTCACACCTAACCCAGTTGTTTATTTGAGATCTTTAAATGCCTTGACAGCCACTATTTGGGGTCAAGCTCATTGATACATATGCCCAGAGACCATGGAAAGCGCCAATGCCTGCTACACGGCTGGTGTCAGATGGGAAACAGCTCAGTTATGTGACCCTTGTTTTCCATCAGCTGCTCTGTGAAACACTCCTGTACAACCTAGAGAAGAGTATGACAGAACAACATGGAGACAGCTTCACTGCTACTGTCTCTTAAGTTCACAGTAATGCTGTTTTCTTTCCTCAGAAGAGGATTGAGATAACTATTTAAATACTTAATATTTAAATAATTTTAAAAGTTTAATTTGTAAAACTCAAATTGGTCCACTGACTCATATTACATTTAAAAAACAGGACTTAAACAACTACAGTCATGTGATGTGAAAGCACCATGACCACACTGTCTATATTGCTTCAAATTTTAACAAGGTGCATCAATTATGAGAGTCCCCAGAGTGAAGAACCATGGAGTCGGACAACGATGCGTCAATCTATCACTACATGAATAATATAAATTGTATTTGGATTTCTACAATAGTCAGAACTCTCTCAGCTAACATGACTCACCATCTGGTAGAAATGAAGCTTAGTGTGGTGATTGGCAGGAGCAACTTGAAGATAACCATCCCCTTCCTCTTGCCCCTCCCCTCCTCTCACCCTGCCCCTCCTTTGGCCCCTCCCCTCCGCTTCCCCAGCAGCTGTACCTATTAGTTTGCCAAGAAATTGCTTTGCACAGGGCTGTGTCTACAGAGCATTCTTCAGACAGAACAGAAGCAGGGAGTTAGTTTAGAGATGGTTAGTCACTCTTTTGAACAAAGATGAGCTAGCTAACCAATGTCTACACACGAATAATCAAGAATTAATGAGAACATTCACCAATAATCAACTGAGACTAAAGAGTCAAATTTTGACCAAAAGTCATGGCAATCTTTTAAAATCTATCATTGAAGAAGGTTATCACAGGAAAGTGAAGTGTTAAGTGTTCATGACAACTCATAAGTGGAAAATTAAGAACTTTTTAAGAGAAAAAAGTAAATTTTGAAGCATATGCTAAACATTTTAAATTAATTATGCGTTTTCAACTTTGCTTCATAGTTTAGCTCCAAAATTCTGTTTTTATGTTCAAACTAAAATCACATGCATTCATACTTATTCCAAGGAAAGAAAGAGTATGTGATTTTTTTTTCCTTTTTCCTTGAGGTGTTTTATTTTATTTTATTTTTTTCCAAAATGCAGGTTCTATTTTATTTGAAATGTGCATTTTCATGGATGTTCTCTGTAGCTCTGAGGCACTTGGATAAGCTGAGCAACCTCTGGCATCTTGAATTTCAGCATCTTTTTGGTAAGAGTGGAGCATCATATAACAAATTCTCTAAGGACTGTTTCTCTTCTTTTGTTTGAGGGCTGATTCTTGCCTCACTCAAAAATACTTTCTATAACTGCAAGGATCATTTCCCACCCCATGGTAGCAACATGTTCTACTGGCATGTATAGCCGGAAAGTTTCTCTGGTTCCACCAGGCCCCTGCAGTCCCATGGCCAGCTTATAAAATAATCACTCAGAAGCTTAATACCATTTATAACTGCTCGGCCAATAGCTCAGGTTTATTATTGACTAGCTCTTACACTTAAGTTTAACCCGTAATTCTTTTTTTTTTTTTGTTTTAACTTTTTTACTATTAGCAACACACTGCTGTAAACCCTCATGTACATGTTTCATAGGTGCACACCCTCAGTAGTTCGAGGATATATTCCTAAGGGTAGAATTGTTGAGCAACAGAGCAACAATGTTTTGCATTTTGACCAACCACCAAACTGTTTTGCCAAAGTGGCACACCATTCCACAATCTCACCAAATCCCTGTTTCCAAGGCTCTGTTTTTGTACAAAAGCATTCAATCATTCTGTCAGACCAAACCAGGAAAAGTAAGCTATAGTTCAGAGCTGCTCCACTCCATTTACTATGCAAAGCCATTCCTGGCGTTTGCAACTCTCAGCCCCTTCGAGCATTCCTGCAGTGTTCACCTTTTCCTCCACCACTCTCTCTTTTCTTCCTTTTTTTCTGGTTTATTCCTATCCATTACAAATGTATAAAAAATCCTCCATCAACGCTGCTGATAGCAGCAGAACCCTGAGAAACATACCCTTGGTTTGCCCCAGAAAAGGAACACATATTGCACTGTAAAGTTTATAAAATTGGCGCAAAACATTGTGATAATGTTACAATACCAGTTTTAAGAGTTCAGTGACTAATGGGGAGCCGATGGGATACATGCAGAACTGTGAAAGCGATCTCACTTAGCCAGCTGTACACGTAGACTGTAAATCTACATTCAGATCATTTCTGATCTAAGACTATCATCTCAGTTTATCTGTTGAGGTCAACCAGGAAACCCTAGAATATACCTTGATTTTTGCAAAAAACAAAATAGGGGGAGGGGTTTTTTCAGCATTTCAGTCCACGAGTAACAGTATCCTAACAGGTAAAGTGTTCTCTCACTGTCAACATAGAATGAACTGCTGCTGGAGGTCAACTTGGGCTTTACTTTGCATTAGCGCTTACATGCATAGTAGTCCAAGTTGTTGACCTCATGACTTTAAAAAGTAACTCTAAAAAAGTAAAATGGCCCTTCTTGGAAGACTAAAGAAAGACATCCAGCCATAGTTGTAAAAAAGTCTCATCAAAACAATATATCCTTTTATGAATTACGCCCCAATTAAAAAAAAAAAAAAGTAGCCCCAAATAAGAAGCAGCTCTGAAAAAGAAAATATAACTTAAGATATTTGAAAAAAACAAGGTGAATACAGGTTCAAAAATAATTAAGATACATTTTCTTAAGGCTACCTAGAATTAGGCTTTAAAGAATTCTACCATTTCAAGTTTACCACTAGTTACTAGATACCTATTTACAAGCAAGATGTTCACCTTTTTTGTTCCTTTATCAAGAGAAAAATCTACCTTCAGATTATGAGGGTGGTGATGGGGAGGGACTAGAAAACAAGATTCAAACAATCCCATGTAAATATCACATTTTTCAAATGGAAGAACTCCAAACTGCACTAGAAGATCCAATCACTAAGACACTTTCCATTGAAATGATTTAAGTACAACTACATGGCACCAAGGTTTAGGCCTAATATAGGCCTGACAACCAAGTCCTTGTTTTCTGGAAGAAAGGCCTCAAAAGTCCCACTCAATTCTACATAACAATACTTCAAAGATCAATTAAGTTTTCCTTTCCTTAATATTTTTGTTTTTGACTTCTAATCTTAAAGACTAGATTAAAACTTAGCTCATTTCCCAGAAGGCATTGCTTCCCTTTGCTCTATGAAAGAGTCCACCAAGACCTCTTCCTCAAAACCATCTAGCTCCCAGCCTCCAGCCTGTGCTTTCTCAACATCCTGAAAAAGTAATGTAGGTAAAATATGCTCATGAACATTAAAACTAGTTGTTAGAAAGACGTAACTAGCTTTATAATTTAAGTTTTAGAACATAAATACTTGCAGCTTAATCTGCACTGACAATGATTGTCGAAGCCTAGAATTCAACATTTACAAATTCTCATTCACACACACACAAACCACACTATTATCACACAATTGTGTCTTGAGAGAATCTTCTGCTTTTTAAATCTTTGGCCTCCCAGTCAATCCCAAGTTCAACCAACTTTTCCGAGTTCTGGTAGTTACCTGGACCACTGAGGCATTGCCACAAGACTTCTTCTCTTTTGAAACATCCTTTTTCTCTAGATATTAGGATAGCTACACCAGCTTGTTTCTTCTGTGGTGTATGTTGGTGTGGGATTATCTATTGCTTGATTTTTCATGGATGTGTTTAGCTTCTTTGGGTTGAATTTTCCCTTCTAGTGCTTTCTGTAGGGCTGGGTTTGTAGACAGGTATTGATTAAATCTGGTTTTATCCTGGAATATTTTGTTTATTCCGCCTATGGTGATTAAGAGTTTTGCTGGGTATAATAGTCTGGGTTGGCATCCGTGGTCTCTTAGTGTCTGCATGAGATTTGTCCATGATCTTCTCGCTTTCATAGTCTCTATTGAGTAGTCTGGTGTTATTCTGATGGGTTTACCTTTATATGTTACTTGGTCTTTTTCCTTTGCGGCTCTTAATATTTTTTCTTTGTTCTGTGTGTTTAGTGTTTTGATTATTATGTGGCGAGAGGACTTTTTTTTTGGATCCAGCCTATTCGTGATTTTTTTTTTGATTATTCATTGTCTAATTTCTCTACTTTTCCAAAAAGCCCATGGTACAACCTTGAAAATTATTAACATTCAAAAAATTACCAGCTGGGTGTTGTGGCACATGCCTTTGATCCCAGCACTCAGGAGGCAGAGGCCAGAGGATCTCTCTGAGTTCAAGGCCAGCCTGGTTTACATAGGGAGCTGCAGGAGAGCCCAGGCTAAACAGAGAAAGCCTGTCTCCAACACAAAACAAAACAAAACAAAACAAAACAAAACAAAACAAAACAAAACAAAACAAAACAAAACAAAACAAAACAACCAATTTTGCTTCTATCTTCAGTGCTAGAGCACTGTGCTGTGGTATTGTCATAAGATTTCACTGTGATTTAAACACATCTACTAGAAACGGGGAGGCTACTTCAGGCTACCCTGATACTCATAATTTAATTAGCAAAATACGTTTAAAGTAATAATTCAGAATTGTATCACTTAAAACAGTGGTTCTCAACCTTCCTAATGAGTGACCCTTCAATACAGTTCCTCATGTTGTGGTGGCCCACAGACATAAAATTATTTCGTTGCTACTTCATAACTGTAATCTTGCCACTGTTGTGAATCATAATATAAATATCTGATATGCAGGATATCTGATATCTAACCCCCAAAGGGGCCATGACCAAGGTTGAGAACCATTGACCTAGAATCATTTATTTCTGTGGCAGAGGAGGAGGAAAAGGAAGAGGGGGAGGAAAAGAAATAAGAGGAGGAGAGAAGGAAGATGGGGAGGAGGATGAGAAAGGGGAGGAGCCTGACTTCACACTACAGGAGGTGGGGGAGGAAAAGGAGTTGGAGGGGAAAGGGGGGAGAGAAGGAGAAGCGGAGAAATAAAGTCCGGGGAAAGCAGTTTCCTTGGGTTTAAGGTGAAGACATTTCTTAAAATGTGGCACACATGCTAATTTCATTTGACTTTTACTGTACTTAAATTTTTTCAGGAACTTCCCCTCACAATTACTACAGCAAATACAGAATATTTTGCTTCTTTTGGTTTTAGTTTATTTCTCTTAATACTCTCTAAGGTGGGATCTAAGGTGATCCCAGCCATGTTTAGGCCCTCATCTCCCCCCACGGATGCATCAACTTTCCTTCATGGTCTTTGAACCCCTGTTCCTAGCTCAGGGGAGGGCACAGCTGAAAAAGGGAAGGAGTAAACAGGGCTATTTTGCATGGTTTTAGTTAGCATTTCAGTCCTGGCCTTCTTTCTATCCATGGGTTTCATTATCTCCAGGTCACCAGATAGTGAGAGAAGCCAGCAAGCCCTTCAGCTCCAATCATCCACCCAGGCACTCAGACTAAAATAGAAGTTTTCCACTCGACGCTCTGCTGTGGGTATCTATTCTGAGCAGTATCCCATTGAAAGATAACCACAATTGAATATATATTTAACCTTATGTTCTTTGGGAGCTTGGTACATCTCACCCTAAAAACTCAAAAAACCTCCAATCACTGACTGCCCCAAGACCCCCCACGGAGCCAGCAAACTGAGTGCTGGCATGGGAACGCACTTCATGCCACAGAAACATCTTAAGGGTCATCCTAGAAATACTGTTTCGCCAACAGCTTAGTCAGAAAATAGTCTAATACATAGCAATAACAATCTTAAAACGTCAGTGAGCTATAAGATAGCAGAACTAAGTCTCCCAGTCAGAACAGAGCAAAGTGTCAGAGGTCAACAATGTCCACAGGAATTTCCTACCTTAAACACATTGATGGGGAGATCAATGACCACATAGATAAGGTCTCCCAGGGCCAGGCTGGCTATGAGAGCGTTGGGGCCATTCCTCATACATTTGTTCTGGTAAATGATCCTAAGCAGAGTTGCGTTCCCCACCATTCCCACGATGAAGATGGTGCAGGATATCACAGTGGTAATGTATTTGAAAGCTGATGTGACTTTAGTCTGCTGTGGGCAGTAGCTGTGCATTGAGCCATTGCTGGGCAGGGCCAAATTAGTAGGTGGATGAGTGGTACCCAGGAAGTTGAACTCTGTCCCCGGGTAAGGGGTGAAATTCTCCACAAGACTGCTTAGATTAGTGCTGTATCTCTCAGGGTTGTCACTGATTGCTCCTCCTACCAGGGCCAGCCAAAAGGATGCCGTGAGGCAAAAAGTATCCATCATAATGTGGATTTGAAGAAATGTCTTCTGTCGTTTTTTTTTTATACCTTTCTTTCACCTGGAAGAAAGGAAATATTATTATTATTATTATTATTATTATTATTATTATTATTATTTGGCTACAAAATCTAGCTGCCCCTAAAGATCATAGGTAATGAGTATTTACTAATTTAATGAAAATATAAGCCATATTTAGTAATTAGATATGATATGTCAGGATACCCATGACAGATCAAAATAAAAAAGGCCAAAGATACATTACAGCAAGAAATGACACCCCCACCCCAGTCCTGGCTCTAGCTACAGCTCTATCTGTATCTAGATCATAACACAAATATTCCTCAAAAATAGCAGTTTTTTTCTCTTTATTCAGGCTAATGAGAACCTGAATCTTCCAGAAGTGAGACAGAGAAAAAGGTAAAAGGGAAAGTTGATTCATATTGAGGCACAAAATAGAAGAATCTAATTCTGTGACTAAAAATTCATCATCCCCCAGTGAGTGGTGGTTTGCACATGATGGGAACAAGGCAACAGTTTAGTCTAGAGCATCAACAGTGCACTCTAGTGCATGAGCAGTGTAGCCTAGAGCACCAACAGTGCAGTCTAGAGCACCAACAGTGTAGTCTAGAGCATCAACAGTGCACTCTAGAGCATGAACAGTGTAGTCTAGAGCATCAACAGTATAGTCTAGAGCACCAACAGTATAGTCTAGAGCATGAACAGTGTAGTCTAGAGCATCAACAGTGCACTCTAGAGCATGAACAGTGTAGTCTAGAGCATCAACAGTGCACTCTAGAGCATGAACAGTGTAGTCTAGAGCATCAACAGTATAGTCTAGAGCACCAACAGTATAGTCTAGAGCATGAAAGTGTAGTCTAGAGCATCAACAGTATAGTCTAGAGCATGAACAGTGTAGTTTAGAGCATCAACAGTGCACTCTAGAGCATGAACAGTGCAGTCTAGAGCATCAACAGTACACTCTAGAGCATGAACAGTGCAGTCTAGAGCATCAACAATGTAGTCTAGAGCATTAACAGTGTAGTCTAGAGTGTTACAGTGTTCATTTGATGCAGAAGTCTGCTTAGCACCATGAATACATCTAACAATTCAAGTCTTAACAAACTGTGAATGACTGAGGGGTTGCAGGTGCAGCATTTGCTTTGTATACTCACACCTGCTCCATCTCCAGCACCACACAAAGAAAAAAAAAGATGACTGATGAAAAGATTTAGTTTGAAACACTTGGCCAAAGTCCACATATTTTAAACCCTCCTTCTATGCATTCGGAAACCACCATGACACCTGGCAATGGGCGCCATGTGAGTGACAGGCTTTCCCAGGCTAGTCACACTGTTTGGTGTGCCAACGGCTAGCTGGCTTTGTACTATCTTACAAGCATCCTTTCTAGCTAGATTTGTGAATATGTCATGTGTTGCTGCTGACTAGCCCATGTGATGGTCCCATGAAGTCATACACAGGTCCACCAAGAGGACAGGGAAGCTGAAGAAAAAGCCTGGTAGCTCGTGGAGGTCACAGATGGTGGCAAATCCACAACTCTGAGGTGGCTCCATCTGACTCCAAACCTGAGCTTTAACCGCTAAACCATTCCGTCTTTCATTTTCATGCCTAATTTGTGCCAACAACATACTGAAGATGACTCCAGAGTTTAGATGAGGCAACAGACTGGGAGGGGTGGTCAGGTGTTGTCAAAAGAACACTTGGCATTCATTTGCTTTGTCACTGCAAAGGGTACATTGTTGTAGGTTGTTTTTACTCTTTGGGGGGTCAGCCACCCAGCTCCCAAATAAATAACACCAGAGGCTTATTCTTAATTATGAATGTCTGGCCTTAGCTTGGCTTGTTTCTTGCCAGCTTTCCTTAACTTAACCCATCTGTCTTTTGCCTCTTGGTTTTTCTCGTTCTCTTCTGTAAATCTTACTCTTACTCTGTGGCTTGCTGTGTAGCTAGGTGGCTGGGTAGCTGGCTCCTGGAGTCCTCCTCCTTACTCCTTTTTCTCCCAGATTTCTCTTTCTATATATTCTCTCAGCCCCACCTATCCTTTCTTCTGCCTTGCTATTGGCTGTTCAGCTCTTTATTAGACCATCAGGTGTTTTAGACAGGCAAAGTAACACAGTTTCACAGAGTTAAACAAATACAACACAAACAAAAGTAACACACCTTAAAATAATATTCTACTACAGAACATGGTCCCTGTTACTCAGTAAATCTAGTTTTCTCCTCCAACACTTAAAGATAAGATACTAGAAAACTGAGGAAGGTTGGCCATGAGAGGGTAGCAATCAAAGGCAAATAGCTCCTTCTCGTTTGGTATTTTGTACCTTTTTAAAATTAATCTGTAAACGGAGACCATGACTTCATTTACGGGCAGTGGTGTGTGTATCTTGAGTATGTACAGATAATCCTAAGTTTTAAGACTAACATTCCTTTTCTGGAGTCTGCTCAAGGCTGTTGCCGACCACTTTTAGGGATTTTGGCAGTTGTCATGGGGCATCACTAAGTCCAGGCTTAGTCAACATGAGGACAAAATAAGACATATTGACTGGTATAGGAAGTTCAAGCCGAACACCCACTGAAGACCTTGTACTTTTGCTTCTTGAAACAAGAGCATTTCACACATTGCACCCGATGCCATTGTTTCTTGACCTGAGCTTTTGCCCTGCAGCAGCAGAACAATTGTCTACACTTCACTGGAGAGAAAATGAGTCCTGAGGTGCAGTGAGATGGCTTCACAGCCTCAAAGTGGCAGGACAGTCATCCCGTCTCCTAGCTGAGTTACAGGGTTTCACTTGCTGCTGATTTCAAACCGAGGGACCTGCATCCCCCTACCACCACCCCACTTCTGCTCACCCTAATTCTAAGTAGTTTACAGATTTCCTCTTCTGTGTCTTATAGTCCAGAGAATCTGGCTGAATTATTAGTAGGCCTACAAAATATCTTCATTTCCTTTCCCAGATGGAGACCAGCTTCCAAGCACAAAGCTTATTAAAGTCTGTCTCTTTGAATAATGAGGGGAGGCATAATTCTTTAATTTTGACTGCTTTGTGATGAAAGGTTCCTAGTTTCCCAATGGCAATGTAGTAGTTAGTAATAGTTTTCTTAAAAACGAGAGACAGCAGTCTTTTCCATAAACAGAATAGCTTCATGATCTGTTACGATCATCCCGCAGGTGACTTCATGGACCACTTGCTTATCATTGGCACTGTACCTCTCATGAAGTGCCTCACTGGTGCTCATAGGAGCTTGCTGCCTTCCTCCATCAGCTGATAGCTACAGACACGGAGCAGGTCAAAGCCACCACTTCTCTTTATGGTGTGAGCCAGATACAACTGAAACCTCCTTGCTTGCTTGCTTCCCCCAACCAAAACACTACCAAAGAACTCATTTCCCGGCACCTCTGTCAGCTCTCCACATCTAAGGGACATCTGTCAAAGACATGTGGACACCATATTGTCACAGAGTGGAAAGACCCAAAACCAAAGGAAAGAAACCTCTTTCAAATACACGCTTTCCCAAGGATGGGTCTGGGGCTCATTTTGGTGTGTTCGAGTCAAGCTTTGTTAGGCATCTTCTCTTGTAGTCAGCACAACTCTGGAGAAGCAGCCTACGTTCAGGCGGAAGGACATGTCTACAGATTCAGCGTTTCTCGTTTGTGGGTCTCAGATTTTAGAGTGCGTTAACAAACACTGAGTCCTTAGCACTTTACCTATTTAGCACATCAGACTCTCAGGATAAAAGTTCACTTGCCATTAGCAATTTGGAAATTCCCATGGCACCCAAACTGCACATGTTTAGAACAGGTAATTTGCAAGACACGGTTGCCAGGGTATTTCTCAGTTGGCCAACACTTTAAAACCATATGGGATGGTGGGGATGGGTGTCCATTAACAACTACAAGCAGAGAAAAAAATTAAAGAACTTTTTTTTTTCAAGTTCTCTGTGGTTTTGTTCTCTGACGCTCCTTGGTGGCACTGTCTGACTTTAATATGTCTTCACCCCATGTCTGCCAGGGTGAGGCCATTAGGGCGTTGTAAACAGAGGCGGCTTATCTACAAACGGCTGGTGTTCTGCACATGAAAGGCAACAAGTGCCCTTTAAAGGACAGCACAGAGCAAACAGCCCAGACGTCCAACAACAGAGTCTCAACACTAGCTGCAGTCGTGGTGTGAGAGGATTCACAGATATGGGATCTTCACAGTAAGTGTCCTTGGCGACGCACACCCAGGGTGCGGGATGCTAGGAGGCTGCAGTGGCCAGCTTCACCAGTAGGCTCTAGAGCAAGCTTTAGGCGTGATACCACTGAAAGTTCTTGCCTGCCTGTGGAGAAAGAGACACCCCTGGGCCAACTTCCTTTTCCTAAAAATCAGAGTCTCTCCTGGGGATGTAAAATGCTTTTGATCTGTGGTCAAAGCTCATCACCTCCACTCCACTCCCACCCCCTAGCGCTCGGCCCCTAGGAAGGCGACCCACACTGGGCGCCAGGGCAGGTAGGTGCCAGCCCCGCCGCGGCGTTTCGCGGGCGGTGCGCGACACCCCAGCTCCTCCTAGCCGATTGTCCCAGGATGCGACCCTGTCCCTTGTCCCAGTACTGATTCCCCTTAGGAAAGACTTGCACCGACCTGGGGGCTCCTCAGACGCAGACGGTGCCAGGTTCGCGCCTGGGCCAGACGGAGAGGGAGCGAGGGAAGGTGGCGCGCGGGGCGGCGGGTGGCCGCGGCTGAAGCACTGCGCCGACTTCGGGGAAACTCCCTCGGCAGGGCCCGGGTCCTCTGGGGGAGATCTCGCCCAGCCTGCAACCTCCGGAGACGATTCAGTGAATCAGAATGGCTCCCCACCTCCCCCGCACAGTCGCCAGGCCAGAGGAATGGGTGTGCGCTCGAGTCTTCCAAGCAAAAGCAAACTCCGGAGGAACACGCCTCCCGCGGTCCTTCCTAGACTCCACAGGCTTCCAGACCTTCCCCTCCACTCTGGGACCGAACTGCAGGAGCGTCCTATCCCGCCTCCCCTCGGGGGAGCAGCCACCAAGCTGCAAGGCTGCTGCCCCCGCCAGGCCCTGAAGGGCAGGAATCTTTAACTATTTCCTTCCTGAGATAAAGCTGGGGGTGGGTCTAGGAGGGGTAAGGGAGGGAGTAAGGAGGAACAGACCAGACTCAGAGTTGTGCCGGGCCTTAAAAAGAAACTCAAGGCACCAGGCGGCGGCGAGAACTGGAGGATTTGATCTGCAGGGGAAGCCAGGGCCCAAGGGTCGGGTCTCCTTTGTCCGCTGTCAGCTTTACTTAGCTTGTGAGTTAAGCTAAGTTAACTTCTCACCTTAGAGGAAGTTATGTCCTTGGGCCAAGTAGCCCTGCAAGACTACAAAGCCTTAGCTCAGGGCAGGGGGAAGCTGGAGAGACTGTGGAGGGTTCTCATGCATGCGCAGGGAAATGGTGATGCCCAAGTGACTGAAACGGTGATGGGGAGACCCTACAGAAGACGGTGTCAAGACTGTGTGATAAGATGAGGGTGTAGGAGCAGAGATGAGGGCCAAAAGCCATTGCATGTGAGCTGACACCTGGGTTCCTCAGAGAAGGGGGCTTGCTTGTATGGGTGCTGTATAACTCATTGGTTCTTTACAGTAACTGTGGTGGAATCGAACCTCAGTTTGTTCTTGGGACCTTAGGAAGAAGGGTGGACAGGACTTATATCTCCCCTGGGAAGGAATTTTGGCAACCTCACAGTGTGGTGGCCAAAAGAAATGTCCTGAGAGTGAGGAAGTAGAAACCGCCATCTATGTAAGGCCTCGGCCCAGGTACCGGCACCAGTGAACTATCGCTCAACTCGGTCAGCCACTGATCCGGTCAGCCACTGATCTGGTCAGCCACTGATCCGGTCAGCCACTGATCCCAGATCAAAGGTGATGGCGGAGAGGCCCCTCTTGTCAGTATGTGGAGGGTCAAAGAATTCAGGGGCCATTTTGTAAAACCATTAAAGAGATAACAGAATACCATGGTGGACAGGTATTAATGTTCTTCTAGTTCTGTTGGATCAGGCATTACCTTGTACATTAATCTGGTCTAACTATTACTTCTCCCGGAAGGAGAAATTGTCTCAGTTTTCACGGCCTTTTGTGCCTACAGCTTGGCAAGCTGACATTGTTTTCCAGGAAGAAAGTTGCTGCCTCCTCCCAGAAGAGGCAGTTCTTAACTTGGTATGTGAAATGTACTGGACCTCCGGCCCTACTCACCCCGAGGCCAGAAGCTTGAACAGCGGCCGTCTGTGTGACTGAACATGTCAGTCAGTCTAGTCTAGTCTCTGCTACAGCACTCCCAATGGCCCAATGGCTGGTCCCACCCTGGTATAGAACTAGTCATTAAAAATTCTCTTTCACACCCATTAGGATGGCCACTATTTAAACACAAATGAAACCAGAAAATACGAAGTGGCGTGGGTAGTGAGAAGCAAACTCCTGTCTTTTGTGGCCAGGAATAGAAAATAGATCAATGGCAGTGGAAGACAGACCGGTGTTCCTCAAGTAACTAAGCATAAAATTACTATGTGGTCTAGCATTCTGCTTCTGGATCTGTACACAAAATAGGCAGGAGCTGCTAGTTCTGTGAACAGCAAGGCGCAGGAGGCAGAGCAGTGGCAGGAACCTGCTTGGCTGGCCTCTTTCTTCAGCTTAGCTTCTGTGCCAGGGTTTAGAAAGAATTCCACCTAACTGGCCTATTTGGGGAGTTTGTTTATTTGTGCGTGCGTGTATGTGTAGGTCAAAAGACAACTTTGGGAAGTTGAGTGTAAGGCTGGAGTGCAAACACCTTTACCCACTGAACGGTCTTGTGTTCCCATGATGGTTAACTGAGTCCTTAGGTCATAACAAACAGCTTAGTTTCTGTTTAATGACATGAACTTCAGCTCACTTGAATCTGTTTTAAATGAGTTTCTGCTTTGTTCTGTTTATTTTTTCTTCTTTTTCTTTAATTTAACACCATGGTCACATTTATAAAAGGGACCTAGAATAGTCAAAACTGTAGAGAAGGTAGAAAGTGATTATCAGGGCCCTGGAGAGGGGAACTTACTGTTTCGTGTATTTAATTAAGAGTTTCAGTTTGGGTGACCAGAAGACTCTGGGATGAGCAGTGGTGGGAGCCACACAGCCATCCATACTTAATGCCCAGGAACTGCGCACTGGAGGATGGTTAAAGTGATAAAGGTATACTATATGGTTTGCCAGGAAGAAACAAACCTTCCTGATGTCAAGATAAAAACATGCCTTACTTGTATGTTCTATTATCTATAAAGTGAGTTTACTGCCTCTTAGAAGAAAGACCTTCAAATCTGAATAAACATGCTTATGGAAGACACCAGACCATTGGTTCTCAAACTTCCTAATTCTGTGACCTCATATTATGGTGACCACCCAACCATAAGGTTATTTTTACTGTTGCTTTGTAACTGTAATTTCACTACTGTTATGAATCAAATGTAAATTTTTTGGAAACAGAAGTTTGTCTGTGGGGTTACGACCCACAGATTGAGAATCAGTGCACCAGAGTCTTTAGAAAAGCTTAGCCCTGTCTCATAGGTGAAAGCCTGTAGATGCTCCTGACCCCTGTACATTTAGCTTCTCTCTCTGTTTTACTTCGAAGGCAATGGCCCCAGTGAACTCAATTAATCTTTTTTGGTCAAATTTACGTCATTTCTAGCTAACCCTCTCTCTGCAGGCAAGACGGTATTCTCGCCCCCTCTTCTGCACTCCCTGATTGGTACTTCCGAGGGTATTCACTTAAGATATTTAGCCAAGTTTTCCAAGCTTGACTTTCAAAGGTGCTTGTTTTCCCTGGAAGATACAGGCAGGTTTGAAGGCTTTCTAGACATCAGGGAAACTTGCTTGCTTTCTGCCTCCACCAGCTCGCTAAGTGAGGGTTCCTGTCCAGGCGTTTGCTGGGCAGTGCATCATATTGATTTAATAAACAATAACCTCTGTAGATGAAGACATACTTGAGACAGCACTTAAGAACCAAATGTTCATGTTTCCTAAGGCAAATATTCTTGTAAGTTTACTTCGTGGTTCAGATCTGCAAATGCATCTCAGTTGCTGAGCTTCCAGGATCCTCAAACTCAGCACACAGCAAACATCTGAGCCTCATAGCACTTGCTGAGAAGAAAAGCCTTTCTTATTTTTATTTTTATTTTTTTGAGATTCCCCCCAAGGAAGTAGGACAGGAAGGATTCAGAGAACCACAAAGATAAAAAGGAAGGAAAGAAAAGGGAAATGTATATGGTAACATGAAGATTAAAACTATTACTCCAGTCTTCATATTGAGCAGTGTGTGTGTGAGAGAGATATGTGTGGTGTGTGTGAGATGTGTGTGTGTAGTGTGTGGTGTGTGTGTGTGAGAGAGATGTGTGTGTGTGTGTGTGTGTGTGTGTGTGTGTGTAGTGTGTAGTTTGTAGATGAGCATCTTTGGCCTGAAGTTGAAAAGTCTGTGAGTTGTGTGAAATTGACTTATAAGTGCTTTGTTTTTGAAAGGAAATGCGGTTGATACTTGAACAGCTCAGGAGTTGGGGACACCGATTCCCTCTGTTTAGTTACCTTTCTCGTCGCTGTGACCACATGCCTAACGAGAAGCAGCTTAATGAAAGGTGCACCTGGCTCTCTGCTGAGGGTACAAGGCCTGGTTGTGGGAAAGGCATGGTGGCAGGAACTTGCCAACTTGCTAGATTTAGAATCACCATGGAAATCCACTGCTGGGTGTGTCTAGGTGTTTCTAGAAAGTTTAAGAGGGACCCCTCCCTTCCCGAACGTGGGCAGTACCATTGTACTGGCTAGAGCCCAGGGCTGAATCAAAAGGAGAAAGTGAGCCGAGCATTAGTGCTCATCTTTCCCGCTTCAGGCCATGGACACTGTCTCAAGTTCCTGACACTGTACCTTCCCACAGGAAGCTCTTACATCTCTAAGGGCAGATAGAACTCAGCTGGGGATGGACTGCTTTTCCTCTTTGAACTTATGGAATCTGAGTCCTAATTGAAGTGGCAGCATTAGGAAGGGACATTGAGACGACTGCTGACCTTGATTCTCTTCTTGAGTGTACCATCCTCTTCACCACAGTGTAGGCTGCCCTGTCCAGTGACCAAGGCCCTACGAAGTCGCCACCCACATCATTATATTTATACAGCCGGGCTAGTGCACCCCCTTCTGCATCATGGCTGTCAGCACTCACCCCACTTCTGTGCAGGAAGAGTGCAAGGTGGTGGTCTACACCCACCAGGTCTCTCCACGTGTCGTGTGGTGGGGCCCTTGGCTTGGAGCAAGGCCTGACCCTGGAGTCTCTCCCATTTCTCCTTCACTATTCTGGCAGTTGTACAATCAATCATGTGGAGGAGCCCTACGACATGATTAGAGCCTACGAGGGTAGAGACCCCTTGCATGCTGTCTTAAGCATGGACTCCTCCTCCAGGGTCTGTAACATTGCTACCTCCACAGACCCTTTCCCATTCAACAGCACCAACAACCCCTTCCGTTTCCAGCTCTTTCACAGGAGGCTGCCTCTAGGTGTTTCTCCATACAGTGATCTGTTGTCCTTGGCAACACACCTGTTGATGAAACCATATCTACTCCTTACATAGGTTTGTTTTTTTTTTTTTTTTTTTTTTTTTTTTTTTTAACTGTTTGCCTAACCTTTATGATACCAGTCTTGTCCCTGCCATGACCAGGTGCCTCCTGGGCCACCCCCCTCTCTGCCCTTCTGTGAGGTGTCCCTAGATTTGAGAATAGGTGATGATGTCTAAGGTTTTACACTAGTACAAAATGCATGACAGTTAAATTATAGTTTTACACTTCCTATGGCCAATGACACCATACATAGTCTATCAGTGTTGGTGTATATTTTTGTTTAAATTTTAACTTTTTACACTCTTCATGTGTATTTTATGGTAGTGCAATGATAAGATAAACTATCATCTACATATTTTTGATCATTTATGTTACAAATTTTACTTATTTAAAAAATCTAGCCTTATTTTCAGGTAAGAAAACTCAAATTTCATTAGTAAGAGGGTACATGCAATTCAAACCTGTGGTGTTCCAGGGTCAATTGTATTCCAAAGAGTGTGTGGACGGCTTGCTGACAATTCTAAAGGGTTTTCTTTCCTTTTTTTCTTTGGTTTTTGGAGACAGGGTTTCTCTGTGTAGCCTCACACTGTAGACTAGGCTGGCCTCAAACTCAGAGATCCACCTGTCTCTGCCTCCCAAGTGCTGGGATTAAAGGCATGTGCCACCATTGCCCTGCCTAAAGTGTTTTCTTATGGCAACAATATTGTACCAAGTCCCCCAAAGCACAGGTTATCCCATCAAAAAACATTTACTGCATGGTGTAGTTCAATTGCTGTTGACCTCACTGGAGAGCTGAGAAACTTCTAGCCTTAGCATCTCTTATAATGGGGTAGCCAGATGCTGAGTGTCCTCTGAGGGTCCATTCTAGAAATGTCTAACTTGAATATAATCAAGACTTTAGCTGTCTCCTTTTTCAGAAAAGAGAGTGAAGAGGCAACAAGAAGAGCAAATAGCACGAGGAAGCAGACACACAGCCTGAAGGAAGACTTGAACCCAGACCACCAGCTCTGTCTCTGCAGCAAGCCAGCCAATACAGAGGAATCCCCACCCAACCTCTGCCTCTCATTAGAAGAGATTTAATGATGGACAACAGGACAGGATCAGGACATTTGCATTGTCTTGGATTAGGTACAGCTTTAGAAAACCAACTCTAAAGGTCAACTTTTTGTTTGTTTGTTGACTTGAAGTCAGCATCAGAATTTGTTAAAAATTTGCAACCATGCAGTGGCAGTGCACACCTTTAATCCCAGCACACAGGAGACAGAGGCAGGCGGATCTCTGTGAGTTTGAGGCCAGCCTGGTCTACAAAGTGAGTTCCAGGATAGCCAGGGCTACACAGAGAAACCCTGTCTCGAAAGAGAAAAGAAAATTTATTTTGAGTTGGAGAGATGGCACTGTCAGCAGTGCTGTGTTGAAAGGTCCCTGAGAATCTGAGAACACAAAGAACACTTTCTAAGAAGAAGGAGAAGGAAGAGGAGGGGAAGAAGAAAAAAGAAGAAGAAAGAAAGAAAAACACCAGGTGTGCTTTTTTTCCCAAGGCTGGGAAGTTAGAGACCAGGAAATCTCTGGGGCTTTCTGCCAGTCACTCTAGCCTACTGGTAGACCAGAGGGAGACCCTGTCTCAACAAGTAAATAAATGGACTGCCCTTGAGAAATGACACCCAAGATTGTCCTCTGAGCTCTATACATGTGACATGCACACAGACACATGCATGCCCAGAGAGACACGGGCTACATGTTAAAATATTGTCTTGGTATGTAGAAGAACAGCTTTGTATTTCATAGATTCTCTAGTGTTTTCACTACCAAAGCATAAACAAAACAATTCAAGTTGTAAAAAGAGAGGGAGGGACAAAGAGCTACAAGTCCCAAGCCAAGGGTGGCCTGAAGGATAGCAGAGCTGTTCAGCAGCAAATGTGCATTATTGATCAAGGAAAGAGAGGAAGGGCCTTAAGGTGATGCAGAGATCATTAATCAGAACTGCCACTGTCACAGCAGGCCCAGGGAAGTCTGTGAGCATCTCACTGTCAATGACTGCCATGGCCTCTGGATTTCAGTAGGCCCTCGTGACACCTCCTGCTGCCTCAGGGACCTTGTCACCTCCAGAGGTGCTGAGGTCACACTGCCACCAGAGAAGGCCCAGAGGACAAAGGATCAAACCAAAGATAGATGCCCCAGCCTTAGGATCTGATGGAACTCTCCTCTCTATGTTCTGGACTTGCTTGCAATCTGTTATCTCTTCTCTTTCTTGGGATTTCTTCCTTTTGGAACGAGAGCTTTTGTTTTGTGCCTGAGCATGGCTGTGTTTTGGAAGCTAGTCTGGTTTTACAGGGACCCGGCTGGACAGGAATTTGCCTCACTCAGTTCTGACTTAGATGATATTTAAATATCTTTGGACCTTTAGCTTTCTAGCTGGAGTGATCTTGGACTTTGAGCCTGTTGGAATTAAGGCAATTTTAATACGAGAAGGACTTGGGCTTTTAGGGGCAAGAGGGAAGTTGTGGCTTGAGTTTTTGTGTCCCCTGTCATTCAGGTGTTGATCTCTTACCAACTGATGTGATGTATTTGGAGACAAACTTTTTGCATATAATTAGGGTTCAATGCCATCTTGGGGTGGAGCTCTCATGGAGGATTAACACCCTTATAGGAAGAGACAGCAGACAGCTAGGTGTCTCTCTCCTCACCATGTGATGACACACTGAGAAGGTGACCGTCTGCAAGTCAGGGGACAGCCCTCATCTGCATCTGACCAGGTTGTATTCAGATCTTGAGCTCACAGCTTCTGTAATTGTGGGAAGGTACATTTTCATTTGTAATATCAAAATACCTTAGAAATCTAGCCTAAGGTATTTAGTTATTATAGATAGTACCTGTCATGTATGTATATATTAGTGTAAATTTATGTCAACTTTTCTGAATGTTTTCTTGTGTGAGGCCACAGATTCCTGAGTCCAATGACAGCTATGAATGTGGTCAATTTGTAGATGACTGAATCATATTAAAATGGTAAAAAGTTGAACACCCTTGATTGTAGATGGGTTTATTGAATTTTCCTTTAAATACTTTATGAGAGTATTTGTTATGGTCATACGCCTTCTGCAGTCCATTTCACATTTGTTTTGAGGCCCATTCTTTGTTTGCTTACTTGCTTAGTGTAATAAGCCTTTATGAATAACTATTAACAACACTTCCCACTTACTGTGTACATGCATGCATGCATGATGTTGAGTGCTCTGTGTGTGTTGTCTCCTGCAGATAGTGCAACATCTCTGTAGAACAAGTTCTGTTATTGCCCTTTGTGGCTTTTGATAAAAGAAAAGCTTAAAAAGGCTGAGTGGTTTGTCATTTAAGTGTGTCCCTTCCAAAGTTCATGTTAAAACCTAATCTCCATGTGGTAGCACTAAATGATGAAGTCTTTGTTGGGAGGGGGTAATTAAGTTATCAGTGCTTTCATGAGTGGATAGATGCTCTTATAAAATAGGTTGGAGAAACTAGCCACCATGCTTTTAAGTCTTCTGTCTATCTGTTCGTCTCCTCTGGAGAATGCATCACCTTGGATACAGACAGGAGATATCATATGCCCACTTGACCTTCAACTTTCTGGCCTCTGTAACTATGGGAAGTAATTTGTTTCTTACAAACTTCCCAGGCTTAGGTGTCATTTTGTTATTGCAACACAAATGGACCAAGTTCTTTAGTGAGTAACTGATGGGTGGGACCTGTATCATTGCTACCAACTCCCTTATTAATTAAATAATGATTATTTTTGTTGCTGTTGCTGGTGGTGTGTGTGGATGTATGTGGGGGTGCACATGCCTTTGTGCGCATGTGCAGAGGCCAGAGGTTGATGTTGATGTTGAGTATACTATTATTATTGCCCTCCACCATATTTTATTAAATTAAAAGGCGCTGTGTGTGTGTACATGTGTTTGTGTTAGTATGTGCATACATATGTAGATATGGGGAGGCCAGAAGAATGTGTCAGATTCCCTGGAGCTGGAGTGGTTTTGAGCTGCTCTGGGGTGCTGGGAAACAGAACCTGGTTCTCTGTGAGGGCAGCAAGTGCTCTTTACCGCTGAGCCACCTCTCCATTCCCCTAGCTTGCCGCCCTTTGAGACAGTGTTTCTCACTAATCTGACACTCACCAGTGGCTAGGCGGGTTATCTGGTGCTTCCAGGATCCTGTCTCCCCTACCCAGCATTGAATTCCATGTCAGGAACCGTCCTCTCCTTGTTTTTGACACACTTTCAGAAAACTCCATCTACTGGCGTATTCTGTTGGCCAAGAGAGTGGGGATTTTATTTACCTTCATTTTGTAGGAATACATAACAATTCAAACTACTTTGAATATTTAAAATCTTATTGTTCTAATGGCAGTAATTCTTTGCACAACTTTAAAACCTACAGCCTACCCTTTTATGTACACATAACAGAACATAGTATCTGTGGCTGGTAGAGAACCATAACTATAAAATCAATTGTTTCTTTCAATTCATAGAAGAAATAAGATGTTTTGGTTTAGAAATAGAGAAAATGAAATCCAACCAAAACATTGCTCAGATTTAAAAAAATCATGTTGACACTAAAAAAAAAAAAAAAAAAAAAAAAAAAAAAAATCAACGCCCGGGGCAAGGACTGGGTGCAGAAAGACTTAGCTTTGACATCTGTCTTGCTTTCATAGGTGACGTCTGTGTTGGTTAACAAGCATATCCCGACACTCACTGGCCAGCCAGCCTAACCTAATGGGTGACTCACCTGTACTAGCCAGAGCTTTGTCTCAAAAGTCAAAGTGGATGACTCTTGAAGAATGACAGCTGAAGTTGATAACTCAACTGGCCTCTACACAGACAGACAGACAGACAGACAGATAGAGATTCTTGTCATTGTTCTAGAGTAGAGATTGCAAACTCCTTTGTGTAAAGGACCAGATATTAAAAGTTTCAGCTCTGAGAGCCCCATGGTATTTGTATCAGCTACTCAACTTTGTCCCTGAAGCTTAGAAACGGTAGTAGATAATACACAAATGGGGCTGTTTTAATACTTTATTTATACAAAAAAAAAAACCCAAATAACAATAACAACAAAAGCAAGTGGCTGTCTGAGTTTGACCTACGTGGTATTGTTTGATAACACTTATCCCATTGCTACAATCAAATATTTGTCAAGAAACAACTTAAGGGTGAAAGGTTTTTTTTGGGCTCAGGGTCTGAGGGTCCAGTTCATCATGGTGGGGAAGTATAGTGGTGAGGGCCGCCTGAGTCTGTGCTCATAAGAGTGTGAGGTGAATCAAGAAGCCGAGATGTGGCAGGCAGGGGGCTGGGCTGTAAATCTCTAGCGCTGTTCCCAGTGATCACCTCCAGCAAGCCTCTGACTTCTGAAAGCTCTACAAATTTCCCAACAACACTGTCAGTTGGGGTTCCAATATTCAAACACATGAGCCTATGGAGAGAATTTCCCATTGAAATCATGGCAACACCCAGCAGAGAACAGCAAATGCTCATAGACTGCCTTGCAGATACATGACCCTCACTAAGAAAAACCATTTTCCTTGTGCTTTTTCTGGGGTAGTTGTGGTAGAAGGTGTCATCTCACTGAAAACTATGGACGTGCACAAAGCCCAAAACGATGGTTCAGCAGTGTCCTTCCCTTTTCCTCCCCTTCCTGGAGGGCGTTGCTTCAACCATTTACTGCTTTCAGTTCAATCCCTCCCAGCAACTTACACACACACACACACACACACACACACACATACACACACACACACACACACACCCATCTATCTACCTATCTACCTATCTATCTATCTATCTATCTATCTATCTATCTATCTATCTATCTATCTATATCTATCTATATCTTTCTATCTATCTATCTATCTATCTATCTATCTATCTATCTATCTATCTCTATCTAGATGTGTGTGTGTGTGTGTGTGTGTGTGTGTGTATGGAGAAGCTGGTTTTTGTTGTTGTTGTTATTTCATATTGATGAGGTCAGACTTCCTTATCTGGTAGACTTGTCTTTTTATCTCCACACAACCATGTGTCTTGGCACTGTGTGTTTGTTTCATGCTGGGGTTCAGATTCTGAGTATTTCAGTCTGGCTGTACTATAAACTGTTGTTAGTCTTCCCAGATGTTGGAGTTCTTCACAGTTTTTACTTTTACGACAGAGCCATGAAGAACACTGGTGTCCACGTTTTGAGGTATGTGTGTGCTGGGGATTAATTCAGGCTAAGCAAGTGCTCTGCCTCTGAGCTACATAGCCACCTCCAACTCTGCGCATTCTTTATTGGGAGAATGTGTAGGTTTTGCCTCTAGAATTGAGGACGTTGCTATCGATGAGGATCCATTCTCTCTTAAAGCCACTGTATTCCACTTCTGTAATCTCATAAAAGGAGGCACAGACTGTATTTACGTTGTTATATAAATATACTACATAATACATAAAGTGTTATATAAATATAAAGTGTTACATTAAGCTGAGCAAGGAAGATAGATGAGGAGTATTTGATGGTCTCTGGAAAGGGAAGCCAGATTAGCAAGGCTGCCCGGATTTACAAGAGAAGAATTTGGTTCTGAAACAGTTTGCAAACAGTCAACTGCGGACAGCTGAGAGCCACCAAGACCTGGGTCTAGGTAAAGTAGGAGAAGAGGGTAATTAGTAACCAAAGCCATGAGTTGGATGTGTCTTATTTTGAGACAGGATGTGGAAAAGAGAAGGGCAAAGAGACCAGAATGAACCCTGTGCCACGTTTTAGCGCAGCAACAGCTAGACAGTTGTCCAAACAGAGACATCAGAGAGGAAGTCAGGGCAGGGCAGTCCTTGTTGGAGACATGGAGGAAGGAGAGAATATGGGTGGTCCTGAGAGGTCAGGGAAACGAGGAGAGAGTGGCCTTGGAGATGGCCAGTGGGGAATATTGTTCTAAGCACGGCTGGCTCAGCCTTTAGACTCACGCCTCTGCTTCACACACACTCAAAATAACTCAGTAATTAGGAACAGTGCTAAAAGACGAATAGCCTCATCGCTCACTTTAAGTATAAATCCTTCCACTAGCTTTATATTTATCATTTGGAGGAGGGAAGTCAACACCCTCTACAACCAGCATAGGCGTTGGGTTTTTAAAGAGTTATTGGTAACTTTCGGGAAATGGATTTATTGGGAAACATCCTGCTTATATTTTTCTGAGTAGAGAGCAAAGAAACAGTAAGATAAGATTTAAAGCAAAGCCATTCTCTGCTTTATCCCTTTTTATTAAAAATGTTTTTATACAATATATGAACAAAAGTTCACATTTTTTCTCACCAGTTCCCCCCCCTCCCCTCTTCTTTCTTTTTTCTTTCTCTTCTTCCTCCTGTTCTTCCTCTTCTTCCTCTCCACCCCCCAATGAAAATTAAAATAAATAAGGAAACAAATGAAAAACCAAAAAGACAAAACAAAAGCAAAGCAAACCCCAAAACAAAACAGCAAAAGGGGAACAAAAAGCACACACACAAACACACACATACACACACACAAACACACACGTACACACACAAACACATACACAAACACAACAGAACAAAAAACAAAACACAAAACACAAACAACATGGCACAACAACAAACACACACACACACACACACACACACACACACACACACACACACACACAACACCCCAGCAATGTCGACTCTATTTTGTGTTGGCCAACTCTTCCTGGGCATGAGACCTGCTTTAGAGTGTGGTTGATGTACTCAGTGACACTCTGTTGGAGAAAACCAATTTTTCCTTTTCTGAGCAGATACCAATTGCAAATAGCTTCTTGATTAAGGGTAGGACTTTGTGTCCACTTTTCTTTCTCTGTGCTGGGATTTTGTCTGTCTTGAGCCTATGCAGATCTTGTGTGTGGAAAAGCTCTTTTCCAATGTCTAATTTACCTTTTTAGAATTTGAATATATATTTTATTATCCTACATGAATTCTTTTTCTTACTAACACATATTTTTCGTAACAAGATTCAGGGTGATAAATGCTGTGGCATGCGAGGCTCAAACCCTGCCTCTTTCTAATACTTAATGATCACTATTCTACTTTCAGGTTGTTATCTGAATTCCATGTTAAAAAATTTAATAACTGAGCCTTCTATTTCTTAATTTTATTTTATTTTTTTTAAATTTTAGCCGGGTAGTGATACACAACTTCAATCCCAGCACTCAGGAGGCAGAGGCAGGTGGATCTCTGAGTTTGAGACCAGCCTGGTCCATAGAGTGAGTTCTAGGACAGCCAGGGCTACAAAGAGAAACTCTGTCTCAAAAAACTAAAAAGAATAAAAATTAAACTATATATTTGTGTGGATATATACATATGAGTGCAAATGTCCAAAGAAGTCGGAAAAGAACATTTGGTCCCTGGAACCAGAGTAAGTTGCCAGATATGTCCTTAACCTTTGAGTTACCTCTCCAGCCCTGAGCCTTCTAGTTCTTCATGTATACTTACTGGTCCTATTTAAGAAATGTCTAATGTAGGGTGTGCTCTGTAGCAAACCTTTCTAATTTCTCATTATTGTTACCTAATGCTTTAAGACAGTTCTGTGGTAGATATGTTTTATGATGTGAAGAATTTTGAATCAGTAAATTGGACATGGTAATACAGGCCTATACTCCCAGCATTTGGGAAGTTGGGGCAAGAGGATCAAGAACTCAAGGTCATTGTCTTGGTTATTTTTCAATTGCTGGGACAAAACACCATATCCAAGACAACTTATAGAAACATGGAGGGACACAAGTCAATCCCAAGCAACATCTATGCTTCACTGGGTGTCTTAAGTGGTGTTTTCAAGACGTACTTAGCACACCTGTTACACTCTAGGCTCCTTAGCTCTGCTACAGTTTGCTGCCTCTTGTACTGCCCTCTGGGTTTTAATGACTTTTAAAAATGTTCATGGCTGGGCATGGTAGTACATGCCTTTAATCCTAGCACTCAGGAGGCAGAGGCAGGCAGAACTCCAACTTTAGGGCAGCATGGTTCCACAAAGTGAGTTTCAGTATAGTTGGGGATACACAGAGAAACCTTGTCTCAGAAAAAACAAACAAAAAACAAACAAACAACAAAAAACAATAGCAAAAAATGTTCACAGTTTGCTTCATGTATTTCGTCAGTGTATATTATTCTTTTCTTTTCATAAACATTCTGTGGAAGCATTTCAAAGTAAATTACAAAGACATCCTGACACATACCATTAAGTGTTTATTTTCATGTATCTCAATACAAGAGCATTTTCCACTTTATTTGATTATGTTCACTGCTTACGTCTTCTCAGGTACAAGTCTTCAGTTTTGGTATTTTCCTGGAGAACTGATTTCATCTCGCTGAGTGCTTCCTTCTGCATCAGATCTGCAGACTGGTGTTTCTCCGACCATTCTGTCGTTCCTAAAGTGGCCTGTGCTTAAATAACATTGGGAAATGCTGGTGGACGTGCATCTGGAGGCAGCAGTTCCGGTTCTTACTTGTTGCTTTAGTGACAGCATCTGGATGTTACCCCTGGGAAGTTCACTAAGGCTACACTGTGATTTCTGTTTCTACGAGACTGAAAACCCCTCATGCCTTGAGGATGCTAAATTCTAGACACTATTTTATTTTGTACCCTTATCTACTATGCTTCTTGAAGATGTTCTGGCTGCTTTAATGATTTTCCAGAACATTTACTGTTTTTATTCTTTTTTTTTTTTCTAGACAGGGTTTCTCTTTGTAGATTTGGTGCCTGCCCTGGATCTCACTCTGTAGACCAGGCTGGCCCCAAACTCACAGAGATCCACCTGGCTCTGCCTCCTGAGTGCTGGGATTAAAGGCGAGCACTACCATCATCTGGCTACTGTCTTTATTCTTAATATCTTACAGGAAGTAAGTCAGGAATTCATATCAAAGATGCCATCTCCACCCTTATCCCTGTCTTTATTCTGAGTTCAGTCACAGGACCACCATATTGCTAGCTTTCCTTAGTCCATTTAAACTTCTGTAACCACACAGTATAAAGTGGGGAGCTTGTAAACCACAGAAAGTCAGTTCCTATATGACAGAGGCTGGACAGAAGTCTAGAGCCAGCCCTTATTGTATTTGGTGTCTAGCAAAGGCTCATAGATAGAGTCACCTCCCTACGCTGTCAATGGTAGAAGAAAAAGGCTCCCTCGGGCCACTTCTTGGCTTAGTCACCTTCCTCAAAGTTCTACTTCCTAGTACTATTTATTACCATGGGAGTTAGGAATACATCACAGGAAGTGTGTGTAAGGTAGCATATATTGCCGGGGTGGGGGTGGGGGTAGGGTGGGGGGGGGGGGACGGGATGACAAACATTGAGACTAACAGCTTGCATCTACATTCCCATTCCAAAATCTTGCAAGGATGTTTACTTTTATTTCTCTTGAACTTCAATAAACAAAGGCTTTGCTTTCTCTCATCTCTTGATAATCCTTGCGAAATAAAATCTCATTGTCTTTACTACTTATTTGGCATAGGTAAAGTTCTATGTTGAGTCTGCCCTGTTCTCTGACTTAGGCAAATGTCCTTGACCACTTTCATGAAAATGCTGCCCTCTTACCTGCTGCCCTGGACTCGACTCTTTGCTTTCCTTGGATTTATCAGGTCTTCATCTCAATTTCTGACTCCCGAGTTTTTATAATACTGGCACAGTTTAGGCAATTGTTTCATCTGGTGCCCCACACTGGGCGCCATGTGTAGTAGGCTTTTTGGACTGCCAGCCCCCAAATCATGACACAGAGATTTATTATTGATTATGAAAGCTTGACTTTAGCTTAGGCTTGTTTCTAACTAGCTCTCATAACTTCAGTTAGTCCATTTCTATTAATCTCATGCTACTACATGGTTCATGGCTTCTACCTCTCCTCCTGTGTGTCTTGCTTCCTCCCAGCTTCCCCTGCATCTCATCCATGTCTGGATTCCTCTCCTCTTCTCTCTTTCTGCCTGGAAGTCCCATCTAACTTCTTCCTGCCTAACTACTGGCCATTCAGATCTTTATTAAACCGATCAGAAGGTGCCTTGGCAAAGACACACCTTCACAGTGTACAAAAAGATTATTTCACAACAAGTGGGGTCTTTCTAGACATGCCCAGTGAATTACTTACATCTGCCCCCAACTATTCATTCCCTTCTAGGTTTTTAAACTGCTTGTTTAATTATATCCCCGTTTTTTCCTTTTGAGCTTCTAATGAAACAAAACAAAACAAACAAACAAAAAACAGTAAGAATAGTACCTGGAGCTAAGAAAATAAAAGCTGAATGGGTGGGCAGTCAGGTTGCGTGCTTTAAGGTGATATGTTTCCAGAGTTAGTTAATTTGGTGCACTAGGTGGTTTCCTGGAGAACAGTTTTTAGTTCATTTGCCACACTGAAAAGAAACAGCTTTAAAACATGTCTTTACAGCTAACATTTCAAAAAGTTTTCTAATATTTCTGTAAGGAAAGAGGATAGGTACAGCAATTCTCTCTCTCTCTCTCTCTCTCTCTCTCTCTCTCTCTCTCTCTCTCTCTCTTCTCTGGGAACTGCATTGTGAGTGATTGTGGGTAGATTTTATTTTCTTCAAAGTGACAGTGTTGGATTTGAGGACCCCATTTCCCTAGAGGTTCCCACTCATCCTAGAGCCTTTCTGAAAGCAGTGCAGTAGGACTCTAGGAACAGACACAGACCTGACTAATGCTTCCAGACTGTTTTCTCACAGTGATATTTGGTTGGTTGTTTTCACTCTTTGCTCTTTTGGGGGCCCACCCAAATAAATTATGTGGAGGCTTATTGTTACTTATAAATGCCCAGCCTTAGCTTGGCTTATTTTTATACTTGATCTTAGCCAAAAGGCCAAGAAGCGATGGCTTGGCTTATTTTTTAACCAGCCTTTCTTAACTTAAATTATCCAATCTTTTGCTTCTGGGCTTTTACTTTTCTCTATTCTGTATACCCTGCTTTACTTCTTACTCCGTGGCTTGCTGTGTAGTTGGGTGGCTGGCCCCTGGACTCCTCCTTCTCTCACTCCTAGATCTCCCCTTCCCAGATTTCTCCTCCTATTTATTCTCTCTGCCTGCCAGCCCTGCCTATCCTTTCTCCTGCCTTGCTATTGGCCATTCAGTTCTTTATTAGACCATCAGGTGTTTTAGACAGGCAAAGTAACACAGCTTCACAGAGTTAAACAAATGCAACATAAAAGAATGCAACACATCTTTGTATCATTAAACAACTGTTCCACAGCATAAGCAAATGTAACACATCTTTAACTAATATTCTACAACAGGGGAAAAGACCTAAGGTTGGGGAGATGTCTCAGCCTCTAAAGTGCTTGCTGAGCAAGCATGAGAACCCAAGTTCAATCCCCAGCACCCACATACAGCCAGGTACACTGGGAAGCACCTATAACTCCAGCCCTGAGAGGCAGAAATGGGAGGATCCTTGGAGCTGGCTGAACACCTAGTCTAGCCAAATTGGTGAGCTTCAGGTTCATTTAGAGACACTGTCTGAAAGAGAGTGATGGAGGAAGAGATCCTGCTGATCCATGGATTCCACATGAATGTAAACACACACACACACACACACACACACACACACACACACACACCATCTCAAAGATTTTCAAGTTCACCCTCCAATGTCCTCAACTGATTCAGTGACAGACGAAACTGGTGAAACAGGCACATGAAATAGGTAGACTCTGCAGCTGCTCTGTGGACATATAACAGTTACCAGGGCTCCCGCACCTCACCAGTAACCTCAAATATCACGACTAGACTGTGAGACCAGAACTCTTCAATGGAGCATTGCCACAGCAGTGCTGTGACTGGGGTCAAGTTGCATCTTCATTAAGGTGCATGTGCTTTGGACGGTGACCAGCTAAAGGCTATAAAGTTTATATATATATATATATAAATCATCACATGACTGAATTATAGAAATCACACATTTTACAACATCAGTGTGTAATTGAGTTTCTACTGTGTCCTAGGCAGCGGGGCAACAAATTAGAACAATAGATTTATCCCCAAGGAGCTAATATTCTACTACAGAGACAAGAGTACGATAACTGAACAAAATATATATAACAAAATTATATTCATATATAACTTCAGTTAAAGATCCATGCTGTAGGGAAAGATTCTGATGAGATGGGGCTATTTTAAAAAGACTGTGCGTGTGTCAGACTGTTGTACAGGCACTGCAAGGCCTTTGCTGAGTCCTTGAGCCCAGGGCCAGCAGAGGTGTCATGTACGTCCCAAGATCTGATTTAGCACTGGCCATTGGCTGGAAGCACCCGGCAGGAATGGTGGGTTTGGTGCAACCAGTGGTGAACTTCACGTGTATTTCAAGGTTCTTTGGGGCATTATGCTTCCATGGTTGAAAATCTCTGTGGTGTGTCCTACAACTCACAATTGTTATAAGTTGATTTTAAGGTATTGGAGGGGTTTGAAGAGACAAATAGCTTAAACTTAATTATTAAAAAGTCATGTTCCTCTGTGAAAAACAGACTACCAAGATGTGGAGGGACACTGCAGGGTGGAGACAAAAGCTGTCTGGATTAGAAGCAACAGAAATGATGAGCTAGGATAAATTTTTGGAAGAATCTAGAGAGAGAGTTAAGATATTTGTGAGAAGAGGTAAGGATGTTTGCCCTCATCCATGGAGATGGAAAGTATTCAGGAAGGCTAGTTCAATCAAGGCTCAGTTTTATGGATGTTTGTAAGTTTGAAACACCCATAAGATATGAGTGGTACCTGGTGGCCAGCTGGATATCCATGCAAAAGTAGAGGACTAACAGCGTAGAGATAGAATATGTTGGAGTATGTGCTAGGTTTCATCTGTGCAATTTAATTTAAATGAAAATGAAAGGGTCCTCTTGAGAGTAAGCAATGTGAAGAAGGGGAACCCAAGACAGCTTGGCCTCCACACCATGGAGGTGAGGAAGAGAGAGGCATGGAAGGCACCATCGGAGGAGCAGCTACTGAAGTGGAAGGGGGCTATGGCAGTAGTGTCCCAGAATACGTTTCAGGGAAGAAGTGATCCACTGCATCCAGAGCTGCCAAGAAACTGGTGGGAATTCTAAATGACTGAAAGGCGTAGCGTGAGATTTGGTTCTAAAAGTGACCTTGGGAAAGGCAAGATGAAGGTCTTGATGACCTTGACAAGAATGAGCCCATAGGCCAGTAGGGAAACAGGCAGATGGGTGGTGTGAGGGTGGTAAGTGCAGATGGTAAGCCGAGGCCTTTCTTCAGAGCAGAAAATGTGTGTCTATCTGTGTGTGAATGTTTCAGAGTAGATATCTAAACTAAATACTCAGAGCAGGCTGTGACTTTTTTTTTTTTTTTTTTTTGGTTTTTTGAGACAGGGTTTTTCTGTAGTTTTGGTGCCTGTCCTGATCTCACTTTGTAGACCAGGCTGGCCTGGAACTCACAGAGATCCGCCTGGCTCTGCCTCCCGAGTGCTGGGATTAAAGGCATGTGCCACCACCGCCCGGTGTCAGGCTGTGACTTTTTAGGGGTTTCTGGACAAGCACGAGCTGTCCTGGCCTAGGGACAGTGGGACCGGAAGTCTGAGGACAGGCCGGCTGTCAGAGGTGCTGACACAGCAGTGCTTGTAGATTCTGCAGTAGGCCGGAGGAAGGTCCCTGTCTGCTTGCTTCTGTTTTCATGGTGAGATAGGAGGTAAGATCATTGTTAAAAGGAAGGAACTGAATGTGGAGGTACATGTGCTTAGGAGGCTGAGACAGGAGGATTGTGAGTTCTAGAGCAGTGCCAGCTCCACAGAGGGCCTCTGACAAACAAAGTGAAAGGGGTTCAAGGATGGACTGATAGAAGATCAAGAAAAGGAGATAAAGAAGGGGTGAAGCAAATGTCTCCAGTCCCAGACTTCAAGAGAGTGAGCAACAGTTCTCAACTTGGGGGTCACGACCCATTTGAGCATTTGAATGGCCCTTTCATAGGAGTTGCTTAAGACCATCAGAAAACAGATTTTTTTAAAATACCACAATGCATAAAAGTAGCAAAATTATAGTTATGAAGCAGCAACGAAAATAATTGTATGGCTGTGGGTTACTTGAGGAACTGTGTTAAAGGGTCGCGCGGGGTCAGGAAGGGCGAGAACCACTGCTTTACAGGGTAGAACCGAAGCCTGCCCGGCAAACAGAGGGCTCAGCCGAGCTGGGCTAGCAATACCGAAAAGAGGCCGTCTGTGCAGTGAAGAGCTCTCTTCCGGCTGTGTACTGCAGCCGTTCTCAAGCGGGGAAATTTCGCCTCCGACAGGACATCTGCAAAGGCTTGAGGACATTTTGGTCGTCAGGTGATTGTGAACGAGGAGCACGGCACTATGGGTTGGAGATCCACATAGAACCTTCTTTTGGCAGTAGCAGTTGGAAGATTGACAGAAAGAAGGCCGGTCCTCCGCAGCTCAGCGAAAATCGCTTCCAAATCTCCGCAGCTTCTGGGTGAGAGATTCTGCTTTACAAGTTCAGAGTGCAAGTATTCCGTCAAGTCTTAACACTTGGTTAAAATTCAAGTGTGCTGAAGAAAAAAAGCAGACCAGCCTTGTCATTAAAAATAACTAAACAGGGAGAGGGCTCCCGAAGCCCTCTTCTCACTTTTGGAGTCAAGGGCTCACCGATGTCTTCAGAGGGGCCTTGAACTCACTCCTTAGCCCAGGGAGATTCAGCTTATGGCCCTCCTACCTCAGACTCGGGCTCCGGTATAGCTGGATTACATGTTTGATCCACAAGGCCCATAGACAGATTTTTGGTCCCTCTTTTTGGGTAACCACATTCTAGAATTTGATCCCTAAGAACACTGAAAAAGGACTGTTTTATAAATCCCCTGGGATGGGGACAGTACCGGGAGGGCATGGTTTATGTCTGCTTAGATACTCAAATGGGATGAGATGTGGGGTCCGAGGCATTTTATAACCTGTGCTGCAGTGGACTGGGAAGTTTCCCTGGGCTCCTGTGGACACTCCCTCCCTAGCTGGTGGTGCTTTTTGGGGCGCCTTCAGGAGGTGGAGCCTGGATGGAGGGAGTGTGTCCTGGGGGTGGTGCTTCCGCTGCATAGCTGGCCCCACTTCCTGTCACCTTTCTGTTTCCTGAGTATAGATTTGATGTAAGGCGCCAGCCCTCTGCCGCTGCCTCCCTGCCTGCAGTTGCCTTCCTTTGCCCGGGCTGTGTCCCTTTGGGATTCTAAGTCCCTGACGCTGCCTTTCTTTGTCAGGGATGGTGTCTCAACAATGAGACAGAATGTGGTTTCCCCTTTGGCACTTTCTAGCTGTGAGGTCTTGAGAGAATCCCTTAAAATCTCTGAGCCTCAGTTTTCACATCTGCAAATTGGCAAAGATTATCCTTGTCTTTCCCTCTCTCCCAAGGGTCTTGTGCTAATCAGATGGAAATCAAATGAAAAATCTTCCTTACCGACCACACTACTTGTCCAAGGATTCAATTTTAAACGTCAGTAGATTTTTGACTTCCTTAGAGATGGCTCTTTATTGTTAGCAATGGGACATTACTATATGAGAAAAAACAGATACAAAACAATAGGTGCTTTTGTTCAACCAAACAGAACGACCCATTGGGCTTGATGGAAAGGACAGATTTGTTTTCACCAGTGTTCCAAATTTACGCCTCCCCAGAGGAACCATGTTGGAAGGGTTTTCATAGGAACATTTGAAGAGTGAGTTAGCCATGCTTAGCATGCTCAGTTTGCGGGGTAGTTTTTTCTCTACAGCAGATGTTTAGGATTCAGCTTTGGTCAGCTCCATACAACTAATGTCACATGAACAGGCTTATTCTTTTAATTAGAGTGCCTAATTGGGCAGGCTGTGTGAGTCAGTGTTCAGTTTGAGAATTCCGCCAGGCGAGGAATTGTAAAGAAACCATGTTGAAGTCAGGCCATGAAAACTCAGCATTCACGTAGACCCAGCTAATTCGCCAGGGAAAATAACTTTGGGGTGTATTTATTGTAGAGGAAAATTAAATGTTCTAATGGACATGGCACCCCCATCCCGCCCAACCCTCCTGTGACCTGAGGTTATGGAAGTGGAATCTTCAAAGGACAAAGGCAGTTGAAAGTGTATGGTGGATGGAGGGGATAGCATTCTAAAAAGGTGAACAGAATAATGGATACTGAAGGGGGGGCCAAAGGCTCTGGCCTTTTCCCTGTGGCTCAAACTGTAGAAAGGGAAAACCAGTTTTAGATATAAGTAAAATTATTAACTTATCAAATTCTTTGGCATGAAAGATGACTTCTATGCATTTCAAATGCAGCATGTAAGTAGAAAAGAATGTGAATTAATTAAATATAATACAGCATTGCATATGTAAACTCACATTTTAAAAATGAAACTTTCAATGCATTGGAGAATACTTTGAAAAGAATGTAGAGAAGAAAGGCTTACTTGATTACTTAGGAAGAATTCAGTGTGTTTCTTGGGTTGACCTTCTCTTTCGGGGACAGCCCTGCTTGGGTTACCTTTACCAAAGTTCCTTAAAAATGCTCTCTTCTCGTTGTGCCTAGTTCCTTTTCACCTTGTCTCTTGGCTTCGCTTACTTTGAACTGGTTCAGGCCAACTTGGAGACATATGGCTATTAGATTCTTTTTGGTGCACTGTGGAGGCAGGGGAGGGTGGCCATTTCTTCATCATGCCATTACCGAGTCATAGTGAGAACATTCTAGAACATAGACAGGACATTGAGAAAGTCAGATATTCCTAGCACATACCAGGTCTTTAAAAAAAAAAATACCATTTTCTCATGAAGTAGGGGTGGGAGAAAATACTTGAAGTGAGATGCATGATATACATTAGCATGGCTACTATTAGCTTCATCTGTGGAAACCCACTCACCCATACACAATGATTCCGGGAAAGTCCTCTTGTACTAATCAGGGAGTAAAATGCAACCAAAAGGTTACTAGTCTTTTAAAATTATGAGTGTTACAGTTTCAATTATGCCAGAACTACAAGGGGCCTTGCTATCCTGCCCACAGCTCTGATCTGGTAGGTGAGTGACTGAGCCAGGGAATCTGAATTCCAAAACAAGTTCCTGGTCCAGGGTCTCTCTTTCAGAGGCCTTCATATTGTAAGTGAGCTCAGGTTCAGGATTTCTTCCAGAGTTAATTTCAGTAAATTTAGAAAATGGTGTATTTCATCACTGTTTGAAGTCTCAATTCATTGCTTTAATTCTGTTCTTAATGTACATGTTCACACTATAATTGCCTATTCAAACATCATTTTTATCTTCGTTGTGAGATATGAAGATTTTTGTTGTTGTTCTTTACATTCAGTACTAAGTCTTTTTTAATTTCCAAAATGGATCTCTTACTCTCCTGCTAAGTGACGTCTCTTATATTTAGAAATATTTACTGGTTCATTCTACATTGTATTTATTTTATTGTTGACATTGAGTCAGAATTGAGCATTTGGCAGAGCATTCCTCTCTCTGAGCCACCTGGTCCACTATTAATTCTTAGAAGCTGACTTCTAGCTTTGCACGTGCTGTCTCAATGAGCAGATCAGAATTTCAAGGTGTCTTCTGTGGTGTCATAGCGCTGCAATTTAGCTTCCTTGTTTTCCTAGAGTCATACAGTGAACACCTGGACTAAGAGAACTATTCTGCAAGCGATCGTTCTGATTATTGTATTTTCTTTTTCCAGACTTTGAACTCTTTAGCTCTACTGATCTCATCAGAAGTTAAGGATTTTCAACTGTCATTTAACAGTCAAGACTCATAGAGGTGCTCAACTGTTGTTTTAAAAAATGATAAGCAGTGCTGGTTACCATGTGGAAAGGTCATGAGGCATGAGCCACGACAAAACCCAGTTTCAGAGCTTTATTAGGAGGAAGTGGGGGGGGCGGGCACAAATGAACCAGGCCTGGGGAAGAAGCATGTGCAGAGAGAGAGAGAGAGAGAGAGAGAGAGAAGAGAGAGAGAGAGAGAAGAGAAAGGAGAGGAGGAATCTGTGTCCGGCTTTTTAAGGATTCCCATGCACATGCTCAGGTAGGCATGTGGAGCTATGCCATGCATGTGCTGATTGTGTGACTGCTGCATGCAATGTGTGATCATGCAGCACACTGATGACGCAAGATGTAAGACCCCTTGCTTAGCTGCTGAGCTGCGCATGTGCGGTCATGCAGCTGGAGTGGCGGCAGAATCCTAACATCAACCATACATGTTCATAATGCTCCCTAGGTATCCAGGAGTATGGCAGTGTCTGTATGAACTTTAAATGCTTCGTGGTTTATTTTGACACACACTTAGGGTTGAGACTAGCAGTATACGCTAGTAAACAAACCCTCGCCTTTCTGTCTGTGCCAGTGATTCACTTCTTTGAGGATGTGTCCATCTGAGGCGGTAGCTGTGCTCACCAGGACACCTGAGCACACCAGGGTGGACTCAGCATGAACTCAGGCTGGAAATCAGAGAGTAATGAACACAGACCTGAACGTGGAAGCTGTAAGAATGATGCATGGTTGGAAGAAGAAAGGAAACTTGGGGAATGTAATCTTGGATTGTTGGAGGCAGGAAATACAAGAAAGATCCAAGTGTGCTGTAGAACTGACTTCAGAAAATTACCCAGTCACGTGTAAAATCAGCTCTGCAGCTCCTGTCAAGGGCAGGGTCATGTTTGTATTTGTTCATTCAGTTCAGAGACAGAATTGATTTAAAATTTTTTTTGACTTCTCAGATTCAGAATATGACACTTCTTGTGCTCTAAGTCTAATATATGTCCTCCTTCCCAACATTACATGTTCATATCCCTTACATATCATGCAGGCCTGCTTACCAGTTCTCTTAGCCATTTAAATGTATCTTATTATTAGATTCATCTTTCTAAATTGTGACTTGAGTGTGCTTCTTTCAGTGTGTGTGTGTGTGTGTGTGTGTGTGTGTGTGTGTGTGTGTGTAAGTGTGTGTATATGTTGATTGGTTGCCAATGTGATCCACTGGCCAGTCATTCCAATCTTATTTCTGCCTCAGTGAACTGTGACATTCTTTAACAGTGCTGTGCCTTTTCCCACCCATATCTCCCCATAGTTGGGGAGACCTTGTTCATTCTGCATGGCAATGATAGAATGTTACTTCCTGAGGACCTCCAACAGGTCTATAACTTTTCTGAGTTTCTCTGTTCTCATCTGTAGGGACACTATCACCCATATCCAGAGTGATGTGATAGGGACACTAATATCACCCCCTTAAAGGTTGTTATAAAAATGGAGTGATTGCCAGATGGGTGGCACAGCACTCAGGGGGCAGAGGTAGGTGAATTTCTGTGAGTTCAAGGCCAGCCTGGTCTACAGAGTGAGTTCCAGGATAGCCCAGTGCTGTGGGATGATCCATCTATACGCTGTGAATATGTGTTACTGTCACTTGTTAATAATAAAGCTGTTTGGTACAGCAAAGGCAGGATGAAGTTAGGTGGGACAATCAAACTGAGGACTGGGATGAAGAAGGGCAGAGTTGGGAGAGACACCAGTGAGCCCTCCGAGAAGCAAGATGCCAGAAGACTGGTAAAGTCACAGGCCATGTGGCAATACATAGAGTAATAGAAACAGGTTAATTTAAATGTAAGAGCTAGCTAGCAATAAGCCTGAGCTATTGGCTGAGCATTTTGTAATTAATAAAAGCTTTTGTGTGTTTATTTGGGACTGGCAGTCACAACAGATTAAAAAAAAAACAAAACAAAACAAAAAAACCAAAAAACCTCTGTCTCCATTTACAGCCAAGGATACACAGAGAAATCTTATATTAAAAAAAAAAAAAAAAACAGAAATAAACAAGCGAAAAAAATGAGTGATTTGTGGCTAGCCTATGGTACACAGCAAACACTTACAGGAGTTAAGATAATAATGTTATCCTTTTTTTTAACATTTGTTGTTTTGTTTCAGAATATTTTTATTTAGTCCTTGACAATTCCATCTATATTACCAATGTATCCTGATGATATCCACCCCAACTATCCCTGGACCTCCTCAACACCTCCCACCTCCGTGTCCTTCTCTATGGATCTCCTATATATCCTCGGTTGGCTTGGAACTGACTGTATATATCAGGCTAGCCCCAAACTCACAGAGAAGGACTTCTCTGAGTGCTGGGATTAAAGGTGTGTGCCACCATGCCCAGCCTCTTTTTTCCCATTTAATAACTGAGTCCAGTCATCCTGCTACATGTGCACAGGTTTGGGATGTAGGACATCCACAGGAGCACGGTCAATCTGCTAACACACACACCTCCGTGAAGAAATGATGATTCCTTCATTTTCTGATGTCTATGTAGTATTTCGTTGTATGTATAGGACCATTTAGCAGTTTGTCTTACAGAAGGAAGGATTGTAAGAGCCATAGCATCGGGTTTTGCTGTGAGATTGTGTCTCTTAGGCATGTCAGAAACCACACCCATACAGTCTCACCAGCATGAACACCTAAACGGGGACAACAGTAGGTATGCTAATGTGGATGGGGGGAGCCTGGGGGCTCACCCTGACACAAAGAACTACAGACAACTAAGGCTGCTGAGAGCAGAAACAGTCTTTCCAGGGAGGAGCGTACCAGCTGTTTATCCAGCACCAAATGGTCAGCCCTGAACACACATACAAGTAACACTATACAGACTGAGCAGGTTGGATTACGTATTTGTGTGTGTGTGTGTGTGTGTGTGTGTGTGTGTGTGTATGTGTGTGTGATAACAATTAATGAGAAAAGAGGCCATGAATTTAAAAGAAAGCAAGGAGAGGTATATGGGAGGGTTAGGGAAGAAAGGAAGGGGGAATGATGTAATTATAATCTCAAAAAATGAAAGAAATAATTGAAAGGAAAAACACCATTCAGAATCCTGTGTCCATTTCAGTGATCTGGGCTTTCCCAAAGTGAATGGAAGAACCAAAACATACCATACCATTAGTCTGCAAATAAATGTGTTCGACAATGGGGATTGGCTGAAACGGACCGTTCTCCCCTCAGGAAAGAAGAAACAACTTTCCCCCTTTGCTTATATGCTTTCTGCCTACGCTTTAAAAACCTGCAGTCCATCGGGCAGCGAAAAGGATCACTGTGATTGTAGCTGTTAGCCTGGCTAGGACAGGGTAGACGCTATCAAAAAGCTATTGTTGCCAAGAACTAATGATTCTGCCATTAATTGGCATGTCTGGGCCAAATTGTCTTTAGAGACAGTTGTTAAAGTAACAAAGAGGTAATAATTATTTACTCCAAAAAACTACATGCCCAGTCTTGGCAGGCTTGTAATGAACAAAATGTTCAATGGCTCCTTTAACTTTAAACTTAAATGGAACATGAAATACTATCCATTAAATTTAGGAGAAGGCCTTTAGATGACTAAGTTCAAAGAAGGTTAAAAAAGAATTCAGGTGATAAATGTACACCAGCCAGGGTGAATGTTCACTCCCTACTATGACCATAAATCATCAGCCTTGCTTTTCTAAGGTAGCAGTGTCGTGTTGTTTTGTTTATTCACAGAGAAAAATCACTGAAAACTTGCGGTGTGTTCCTGAGCCGGAACCACTTAGGAGTTCCTCCTCATCTGCAGAACTGGAGCATGAATTCATCTCCGAGGGTCTCAGACTCCCTGTTCCGGACAAGAACCTTCTCTTCTGCCTTTTCTTTTCCCTCTTTCCGCCTCCCCTTTCACCCTCCTCCTCCCTTTCCCTTCTTCCTCTTTTCCTGGCATTTTTGCCCCCTCCAGAGCTCTCTAAATGTGTCGCTGCCGTCTTTGTGACAGAGGTGGTGCTGTAGCAAGCACTTTGAACTTTGCCGCCCTTCACCCCCATACTTCTGTTGTTTCCCCTCTCCCAGGAGCCATCAGCAGCAGTGAGAACAGACTCACACCCAGTGGGTGCATAGCACACTGTTGCCGTCCCCGCCCTATGGATGATGTTAAGATCCTCTCTCTCCTCTTTATTTGCCTGTGATAGCAACAGTCACAGGAATTTATATCTTTATACAGATACAGCTACTCATGTGGTCCTCTAATACAAGTATGAGGCATAAACTTAACATAGTTTATATTTAATATATAGTATCTGTATATTATGTGCCATTTCTTCTTCTTCTTCTTCTTCTTCTTCTTCTTCTTTTTCTTTTCTTCTTCTCCTCCTCCTCCTCCTCCTCCTCCTCCTCCTCCTCTCCTCTCTTCCTCTTCTTCTTCTTCTTCTTCTTCTTCTTCTTCTTCTTCTTCTCTCTCTCTCTCTCTCTCTCTCTCTCTCTCTCTCTCTCTCTCTCTGAGACAAGATCTCACTATGCAGCTCTGGCTGTCCTGGAATTCACTTTGTAGACAAGGCTGGCCTAGAACCCACAGAGATCTGCCTGCCTCTGCCTCCTGGGTGCTGGGATTAAAGACGCGGACCATTACTCCCGGTTTACGTGACTTTTCTTAAACTGCAAACATCTAGTCTTTGTTACAGTGTTTTTCTTCTTGGCCTGCAATTAAAGAAGGCTTTTCAGCAGTTTTTAATCATTTCCATTTGAAATTCACCTTTGTCCCGACTGTGGGCTCTGTGTCTCTGTCCTCACTCTCTCGTGCTTCACAGCATTGGGTGGCCCAGCTCACCCCCGTCAGAGCTCCTCTTGGTAGAAGCCTTCACCTCCCACTTCCTGTTTTCTGCAGTGCTGGCCCGTGAGCCCTGCCCTTTTACAGACACACTTGACTATTGCTCAGAATAAGAGCAACCATCCCCCTGCTTCTGACATGAGAATGGAAACAAACAACGCTCCTAAAGGCTTTGGACTATAAAAAACATCAAAGCTCCTTAAAATCCCATTGGCACTATTATTCTTCTGGCACGATCATTTATTTATTAGGATACTGGCAGTTCCTTGTAGCCTTTGGTAGATCTGAAGATGAAAACCAGTTCTATTGGCTGCTACCCTGGACTGGCATCTTGCTTGGGTTACAGTGGTGATGTTTGCCTATGTGTAACTTAAAACCAGACTGTACCTTGTTGTTTACATTCTTAGGCATTTTTCTAAAACTATGCAATGGTAGCGTCACCAGCACACACCACCCTTTCCTATATAAGAGCTCAAACTACATTAAGTCAAGACAGAACACAGCAGTCTTTAAGAAGCACCTCCCATAATGCCACCTGTCACCCACTGCTGTTTAATTAATGTGTGGGCGAATCCTTTTAGGAAAATGTATTTCCAGAAACAAAGGCTTTTCTCCCTGGAAGCATATGCATGCTTTTCTTCAAGGCTTTGTCTGACTAACTTGCTGTGTTTTCCTCTCACTGGACTGCCAGAATGCTTGGGGCTCAGTCAGCCTTTGTGGTGGGGATATTTGTTTCTTTTTTTCCTGGTTTTGATTTCTATCTCAACAGTATTATTTTATAATCAACTTTAAAAGAAAGCTACATCAGATTCCTTTCTCTTTTGAGTGGGCAAGTTTAATAATAAATAATGAAAAGGGTTTATTTCTCTGGATGAAATATAATTTACATTTTTTTAGAGTCAAAGTTCGCTTCTGGGATCTACCTGTCTGGCAGTCATTTAGAACTTAGTAAATTTAACATGGAAACACATATGTGTAGAGCCCTGAACACTGGCTCTGCCAGTAAGCCCTTCGTTTTATACCTTTACTGGAAAGGAGGCATCGTTGTTTTGTTTGGGTTCTTTTAAGTAGCCCATGATTTCTTAGACACTCCTTTCCAGAACCTTCCCTCTTTCTTGCTTCTCTTCCCAATGGGTGCCAGGGTGAGTGGGTGGGAACAAGGTCCCACTTTCCATAATTCCCTGCATTTGTCCTTTTGGATTCGTCTCCAAGTAATAGTCATCTGTTCTTCCTCCAAACTCATTTCTTTAGTGCAAATACACCATTCAGCCCACTGAATTCTGTGTTTATAACCTGCCTAAGCTAAGTCTATTTTGCTGCTCCTTACGAACCATATGCATAGGAACTTGTATATATAGAATATGTTATGTGCTGCATATGAAGGACACCTTTGAAAAACCCATGGCCAGCGTCATAATCAGTGGGAGAAAGTGTGAGCTTTTTCTTTAAGATCCTCGCCCACTGTAAAGTAACTGCTTTTCTATTGCTGTGATCACACCACAGTTTATGGGAGGAATTTACCATCCCAGAGGAATAAGGGCTGTTGTGCAGGGAGCCATGGCAATGAGTGGCGGCCACAGCAGCTGGAGCAGAAGCTGAGAGCTCAGATCCTGGAGCACAAGCACATAGCAGAGAGGTCAAATTAGAAATGATGTGAGTCTTCAAACCCTTTATCCCACACTGGTGACTTCTTCCACCTGCAAGGCCGTACCTGCAATATCTCTCTAATCACAGCCACCAGCTGAGGATCAAGTGTTCAAACACATGAGCCCACCTGGGGGCATTTTCAGTCAAACCACCCCATTCATAATCTCTCTCTCTCTCTCTCTCTCTCTCTCTCTCTCTCTCTCTCTCTCGTCTCCTCTCTCTCTTGGTTTTTAGAGACAGGGTTTCTCAGTGTAGTTTTGGTGCCTATCCTGGATCTCGCTCTGTAAACCAGGCTGGCCTTGAACTCACAGAGATTTGCCTGGTCTGCCTCCTGAGTGCTGGGATTAAAGGCGATGTGCCACCACCGCCTGGCTCACATTCACTCTCTTGAGCATGCCTGCCTTCCCCACTTTTTCTCAGCAGAAGACTGGGAGTACTCAAAAGCGCAGTCAGGCAAGAAAAAGAAATCAAAGGCATCTAATCAGAAAGAAATAAAATTGCTCGTCTGCAGATGATCCTGTGCACAAGAAACCCTAACTCTAGAAAAAGCTCTTAGAACTCATAAAGAAATGCATTGAGGTTGTAAGACATTAAAATTGAAACACAAAAAATAGGTATTTCTAGAAATCAATAATGTAATTGGGAAAAATTAAGAAAAGGATTTCATTTATGATTCCATAAAAGTCTTTTAGGATAGGGCCGAAGAGCTGCCTTAGTGACTTTAAGAACTTCATTTAACCTCTGGATGCTCTTCGCTTACACAGTGAACAGAACAAAACAAACTCTCTGACGTAACAGCGTGTCTAAGAATGGGATGTGCTCAGGTCTGGAGGAGCTTTCCTGATCATATGCAGAGGAGGCCAGTCAGGCTTTATCCTTTCAGAGACAACTAGGGTAGAGCCTTCTGTAAGGACTGGATATTGGAGGTCGTTCTGGACTGTACATACACCTGGCTCTTATTAGAGTGACCCTGGATAGGACTCTGTGTCTATTTACACCTTTCGCGCTGTCTTTGGGTTCCCAGGACCCAAGACACTGTGAAGCGACGCTGGTTTGAGAAGAACTAGCTTTGTACCTTGACTTGTGCCTGAGAACTGCTTCTGCTGGAGTGGGTTCGTTCCTTTCCATCTATCTCATTTAGAGCATTTACTTTGGCAGGTGGTGCATTAGGTGTGGAGAAAAAAAGATGGACCAGGAAACTGAGCTCGTGAAGAGGAAGATTCACAGGGAACCCCAGCCTGAAATATAGTCAGATGAATTCTGGTGAAGACAATGCGTTCTGGAAACAAAGGAGCAGAGGGGAATTCCAGGAATCAGCTCCCAAAAGGGTTAGCTGGTGTGTGAGACGTGAGTGGTAAGTGCAGGTCAGATGGGCCTTTTGATGAGCTTGTGCACGGAGGTGAGGGAAGAGTACTTCAAGGGGCACTGAGCTCAAGAAAGTGGGGTGCAAGACTGTAGTTGAAGGTAACAGTCTGTAATGTGAGAAAGTGCATAGGGACTGAGTTATGAAGGAGCTTATTTCGTTTTTTATTTCCTTTTGTATATTTCCTTTTGACTATGGAACACAAAATCACTTTAATTAGATACAATCCTTTGCTTTGGTTTTGAAACAGGATCTGACTATATAGCTCAGAGCACTGCCACACACTCCTGAGTGCTGGAACTACAGGGGTTTGATACCACGCCCAGCTATCAGTTCCTGGACTGCTTACGATGCTTCATCAGATGTGACTCGGAAGCTTCAGAAGCCTGTACCAAGAGTGAAAATAAACTGACACACTACAGACTTAAATAACTAATTCTGCATCCTTTCTCTTCTAGTCGGGAGTGTAGAGTAGCTAGGGATCGTGGAGTTTGTGTTACTGTGTGGACTGAACAGATACAGGGAATGCAGTTTATGAACATTGTGAGTGGGACTGAATCAAGCCAGATGCTCTTAAAAGAGTCCCCAAGGACCACGCCAGGGTGAATGCAGGAAGCTGCAGTTGTCTTGAACTTGGGATGACCACGCCAGGGTGAATGCCTTGAATTGAGGCATTGGCACCTGTGAGTCCTAGGGTTTGTGGTTAGACTTTGAAGCAAATGGTAAAGAAAGGCAGTCAACCCCTGCACCTGCTTCCTCAAAGCACCGTGTCACCGTGGGGAGGAAGGCTGGCTAAAGTGATGCTTCTTGCTCAGGCAGTACCACTGTCGGCCACACACTCATCCGTGGTGACTTCACAGTTGGGAAGAAAGGCAGGAGTTCTGAGAAGAAAATAGAAACATATCTCCCAGAAAATTTCAACTGCATGATAAGGTATAATTTACCATATAGTTAATATGCTGTGTATCAAACCCCAGAGTGTATTTATCTTATGGCTTAAAGTTTTTATCCATAACACAAATTTTAAGTGCATAAGCTCTCTCTCTACTATGTGAGGTGATAGACACGACAATTCACTCAATTAGGAAAATCATTTCACAGCATGTGCAGCTGGGTGGTGGTGGCGGCGGCGGCCGCGGTGCATGCCTTTAATCCTAGCACTTGGGAGGCAGAGGCAGGTGGATCTCTGTGAGTTTGAGGCTAGCCTGGTGTACAGAGTGAATTCCAGGACAGTTAGAGATACAGGGAGAAACCTTGTTTCATACTATATACTGGGCTGGAGAGATGGCTCAGTGGTTAAGAGCACTGGCTGTTCTTTCAGAGGACCTGGGTTCAGCTCCCAACACCCACACGGTGGCTCACAGATAGCTGTTTGTAACTCCAGTTCCAGGTGACCCAGCACCCTCATACAGACATGCATGTAGGCAAAACACCAATGCACATAAATTAACTCAGGCCTACCACTGACTAGCTCTTACACTTAAACTCAGCCTATTTCTGTTAATCTATATGTCACCATGTGTTCTGTGGCTTTACCTGTGTGTCATTTATGCTGTTCCCTGGATGGCGGGCTGGCATCTCCTGACTCAGCCTTCCTCTTCCCAGAATTCTCCTTGTCTGCTTATCCCACCTAAACTTCCTGTCTGGCTACTGGCCAATCAGCATTTTATTAAACTGGTGTACAAAAGCATTATCCCACAGCACAAGTTGTCAATCACATTTCAGCAAAACAAGAAAAACATAATCCTTATCAACCATGAAGATCATGGAAAGAATTACTTTTCCAGGTCAGTAAATTCGTTCTTTTTCTGTATACCGACTCTGGGGAAAATTCAAGCTGGGTTTAGCAGCCTGGAAAGACTTTTAATGACCCCCCTTCTTTTTAGTCCCATACAGGAAGTACTTAAAGTAGTTAACATATCACTTATTTCCCAAATGTCTCAAGTGGCCATATTATTAAGGAGATGGAACTCCAGTTTTCAGTGTCTTAGGACAGCTTTGGAAGGGAGGCCATGCGTTCTGCTATCTTAAAAGTCATCCTTGTGGCGACATCAGATGACCTGTTCTGAAAGTCCATGGTAGTCTCTCCAGTGTTGTAGACTCCTAAAGAGAAAGGTGGGAGGCAGTTACAGCAGCCACACCTGCCACTGCAGCTGCCGATGGTTATGGCCTCTTTTTGCACTGTTCCTCAGTTATGGGCAGAATCAAGAAAGGGAGCTGGCAGGAGAACCCTTCAATTAAAGATTTCATTCATAACACCCATCCCTTGTGGTGGCTGTCTGTTCTCATTGCTGAGGACAGCATACACAGCTGTTTGGTCAATGTCCTCTAAGTATTGCTGTGAAGTTACATGTGGCTAGCACTCAAGCAATAAACTTCAAGTAGAGCAGATGACTCCCTATAACGTGGGTGGACCTTGCACAGCCAAGACTTAAGTCCCTTGTGCAAGGAGTTTTGCCTCAAGACCATGATATCTCCTCTTCTCTGGGCCTTGTCCTGGCCTGTCCTGCAGACACAGGCTTGCCAGCCTCTGTGGGACTGACAGTAACCTCCCTCTGCCCAGTTCTGTTTCTGCAGAGAACCTGAACTTCTGCATCCCTTTGTGGGTTCATTTGTTTCTTCTTGTGGCTTGTACTGAATACTCAAAGTGTTGTATTCCTGAGAGGGCAGAACAGGAAGTGCACTCTCTAACATCTAGACTTTCTCTCCATGGCTTTGCTTTGCACAAGGTCGGGAGGGTAAGAAGGCGGAGGCACAACACGGCTTTGGCATGAAGTGCACCAGTCAGGGTGCTGGCTTCTTCAGCTCCTTCTCTTCCATCATTCTTCCAGCCCGTGAATGTCACCGTCTGAACTTGAGTTGTGCAGCTCTTTGTTGGGAAGACTGAAAGTAAGCTTCTTTTATTAACAGCAATCACATTGTCCTGGCTTTTTTTGGGTCTTATATTTTTCCTTCTGGGGAAGAGTGGCCAGAATTTCACAGAAGACAGATCAAGATCCCACTGTCGGATTTGTTTCAAAGTGAAATGACCCTTACAGCTTTTCAATTCTTTGATAAGCACACCAGCTCTGGTCCAGAACTGTGGAATCCTCTGCTACATGTGACCAGTCAGCATTTAAAATGTAAGAACATAATCAAGGGGCTGAATTAAACTTAAATAGCACATGAGGCTAGGAGTTACATTTGAGTATGTACACCAATTTCCAGTTTATTTTTGCCCGTGATGATAAAAAAAAAAAAAAAAAAAAAAAAAAAAAAACCTCACCCCGTGGCAGTGGCGCACACCTTTGATCCCAGCAGAGCCAGGAGGATCTTTTTGAGTTTGAGGCCAGCCTGGTCTATAGAGCGAGATCCAGGGCAGGCACCAAAACTACACAGAGAAACCCTGTCTCTAAAAACAAAAACAAAAAACAAAAAACAAAGACAAAAACCAAAAAACAAACAAACCAACAAACCAACAAACTCTCCTGTATATTTATATATGTAGTTTTTTATTTTTTCTGCTACTCACCGTCGGCATTCATCTTCTTGTGCTTGTGGAATCTCAGGGTCATTCTCTACTTGTTGCCTATTATCTTTAGTCCCCGAGAACTATTGAAACAAAGCAACCATTCAAACCATGTTGCTTCACAGATGAGAGTAAAGTATGAAGGTCTTTCCTGCTAGTCTATGCATCTTCCCAATGTGCTCAAGAGCATCCACCTCCCGGTGTGGCCTCCAGGTGTGGCCTCCAGGTGTGACCTCCAGGTGTGACCTCTAGGTGTGACCTCCAGGTGTGACCTTCAGGTGTGACATAGTCTTCTCAGGGCAAGTGTATGATTTCGGTTTTTGAAAATGTTGTATCTGCTCACAAACTTTTAGGTTTTTTTTTTTTTTTCTTGCTATCATGGGAGGAAGGAGTTACGTGCTTGAATCCAAGAGGTTTCTTAAAATTAAAAATCACTGGGGCTGGAGAAATGGCTTAGTGAGCAAGCATGTTCGATGTATAGCCATGAGGACTGGAGTTTGGACTCAAGCGCCCACCCAACAAGACGGATGTGGTCCTGTGCAGACCCATTTACTCAACACTGAGAGGGACAGAGACGGGGGATCTCTGGGTCTGTCGGCTGCCAGCCTCTAGAGGAAACAACATGAACAACATGAGCTCCAGGTTCAGTTGAGATCCTGTCTCCAAGAAATAAGGTGGAGGGTAATACGGGAGGACACCAAAGGCCCTGCATGGGGCTCCATGTATGCAGTTACATGTAGCCCACCACCACCACGTCTGTATATACCAAACACTTCCCAACATGCATCACTGCTCACGTCAAAAGTGTTTGGCTGCACCATGACTACTTTATGTGATTCTATCCATTGATCAAATTATTCCCCGAAGTACACATTAATATCTGCATTGGCTTTTTACTTATTATCTGACAGACCCATGATAACTTATTGACTGTATATTATATTTATTAAAAACTCCCTTTACTTGATACTTTTCTCTCATTATTTTTCAGGGTGAAAATTGCAGGCTGCATATAGAGATTGGAGCTGGCCTACGTGCCAACAAGCCATATCCATTCATTAGCTTCTAAAAGTGATTCTGAAGTACTTGACTTTCCTGACACTGTGGGGACTCTCATGAAATCAATGCATGGAAAAAACATCCTGGCTTTTGTGGATGCAGCCAGATAGCACAAAGGTCATGTTGGCTTAGCATCAGGCAGAATGACTCCAAAATGCTATGTAGATTCACAATGTAAAGGGAGACAAGTGCATGGAAGGACCTTGTGTCATGTGATTTTGTTTTTATGCCGTTCTTAATTGCAGAACACTTTTGGGTCTCTGCCACTGTGTTCACTTTTTTGTTTTTTTTCTTTTTCTTTCTTTTTTTTTTTTTTAAATAGCATTGTAGTTAGAGTTTTCCTGCTTTGCCCACAGTCAGGACAAATCTCTCTCACCTGCCAGTTCCACAGCGCTCAGGACCTCAAACCAAGCTAAACACAGAGACTTATATTGCTTACAAACTGTATGGCCATGGCAGGCTTCTTGCTAACTGTTCTTACATCTTAAATTAATCTATTTCCATAAATCTTGCCACGTGGCTCATGGCTTACCGGCATCTTCACATGCTGCTTGTCCTGGCGGCAGCTGGCAGTGACTTCTTCTGCCTTCCTGTTCTTTCTTTTCTCCTCTCTGTTAGTCCCGCCTATACTTCCTGCCTAGCCACTGGCCAATCAGTATTTTATTTATTGACCAATCAGAGTAATTTGACATATAGACCATCCCACAGCAACAGCATCTCACTATGTAGCCCTGGTTGTGCTTGACCTCATTGAGATCCACCTACCTCTGCGTCACAAGTGCTGGGATTAAAGGTTGTGCCACCCTGCCAGGCATTTCTCTCTGACCTATTTCTACTCATGTATCTTGCCATACTTTATACATCTTTGTAAGCTAATGGGAAATTAAGAAATGAGGGTTAACATCAAACTCAAGGCTTATTTCACTATGATCCAAGAGCTGGAGCAGAGACCCTGGCCATGAACTCCTTCCTGCTTACTTTCCATGTCTCTTAGGATCTCCTGGTTTCCAGTCAGAAGGAGACCGCCTGGGACTGCTGAGCAGATAGCAAAGTGATCTGGGATGTGCCCACTCAGTGGTCATGTTTAAAGTTTCTGTACACACACACACACACACACAAACACACACACCCTGTGTGCACACACACACATACAATCACATACAAATTATACTGTTATTTGTCACATTATATTCTGTTCTTCAAACAATGCAGTAAAGGAACACGGGAAATGTGTGGTCTTGACTACTTCCTGAGAACACGACTTTCAATGGCTGCATTGTCTTCTGTCTCCCAGGTATCACTGTATCCCCCCATTTTCTTATCCTTGGACTTCGTATTTTTTTTTCTGATTTGTTGATTTAAGCAGTACTTCCTCGTTATTGCTTCATATAGTATGCACTCTTTCTTCACACAAATTGCTAAATTCAATTCCAGAAAGGCTGTGTCACTTACGCCCCAGGCAGCATCTCTCAGGCTCCAGTAAGTGTTGAAAACTAACATTAAAAGCTGCCCATTTGATGCGAAGATAAACAACTGCTTTAGTGGATTAACTATTTTAATTGATTGCTTTAATTTGAATTTCTTTACATGGTCATGTGAAACTTTAAGAGTTGAAACTTATTGGTAATTAATTAATTTTAGCTCTGAGGTTTGAACCCTGGGCTTGCACAAGCTGAGCACATACTTACTGCTGAGTTATATACCTATGGGCTTGACATTTATTCTAACATTTAACAAATGTTAACATGTTGAGGGGTTTCGAGATGTTTCCCACATCATGTTTCCCACAATCAAAGTTGAGAATGTTCATTGCAAAAATATTTCAGAAAATGTGGTGTGGTGATATATTGTGTACCCAAGAGAAACAAAGGAACAAGTCACTGCCACTTGTCACCTCACCAATTCCGTGAATCCTCTAACTGAAATCCTCCAAGTCCTCACCCAAAAAGCTCCAGCTGAAAGAGCCTCTAACTGAAAGGGATGCTTCTGCAAAAAGCCTCTAGTTCCTGGCTCCTTGCCTTATATACCTCTCTCCACCCAGCCATTAAAGGTGTGTGTGCTTCCTAAGTACTAGATTAAAGGTGTGTGCCACCACTGGCTGGCCTCTATGTTTAATCTGGTGGCTTGTTCTGTTCTCTGATCTTTAGGCAAATTTTATTAGGGTACACAATATATCACCACAATGCAGAAATATACAAAGAAAATAAAAGCCACCCATAATTCCCTTGATTAAGAGGACTTCCTGTTAACATGTGTGTGTTTAGAAGTCTCACGTTTTATTTCTAGGCCTATATGTGCCCCAATCAACAACTATGTCTTCTTTCCTGGGACTAGAATGGAACCACATATTATTTTTATAACTGATCTTGGTCAACTAAATACACATTGTGGGAAAAACAAACTGTGTAATGTTTTAATTAGGACCACGGCTCTTCCCTTCAGCCTTGTCACTTATTAGCTGTGGTCTTGAGCAACTTATACACTTACTCTGCACCTTCTTTCCTAATTTGTAATAAACAAGGGGCTAGAATAATTAGGAATGATAATAAATGAGAATAATGTGCAGCAAATGATATAAGGAGTGTAAAACACCACCAACGTGCGTGGCCTAGTAGCCCTCCACCAAAATGAACCTTTAGTAACGTCTTCTTCCATAAATGATAGATAGATTTCTACTTCTAGGAGGGCAGCTGTTTGCCATGCTGTCGTTAGTACTGTCCCACTGTGCTACCTATTGCTGTGTGTGAAGGGATCTTACCGAAACAACCTCCTTTTGAGGTACTTTGGGTTTCTAGTTGCTCATCTTAACACTTTACAAAGATGGAGAGGGGGTGGCCCATAGTTTCACAATGCTGGTTGGTAAAATCCCTATCTGTGTCCCTGTGAACTCTGGCCATGCCACTGGCTGAACTTGACTAAGTCTTAATTTCTCCTGTGTAAATTACATATAACAAAACTCCCTGAAGTTGTCTATAGTTTCTATTGTTGCAAGGTCAGTGGTGTTAACTGACTTGGGATTCCACAGGTCAGCAGCTATGCTGAGCTCAGCCTGGTGATTCTTTTGTTCTTGCTGGGGAGCATCCAGGTGGCAAATGGGAATTCGTCGCTGTAATTTACATTTCTTTGATTGTGCATGTTTTTGTATATAATTCCCATTTTTTTTTTTGTCCACACGAAATTTTCCTTTAAAAATTATTTAAAATTGACAGATTTATTTGTATTTGATATGTACAACATAGTGCTTTAACATATATTCACCTGCAGAATGGTAAAATTAGCTAATCAATGAGTTACCTCCCAGTTATCATTTTTGAGAGAATATTTGGTGTCCTCTTGCTTGACATTTTTTCATACAGCACATCCCCATTAGCTTAGTGCATACTGTACAAACCCATGGGGTAGATTCATTTTATGATAAATAACCTAGTCCTGCGAGGCCTACATTGATCTCTTTCAAGGGAGGTTCCCCCATGATCACCTAATTTGGGTTCACTTCTTAAAGGTCTACTACTTTCTGGAATCGTTGTATTGGTCATGGTTCCAGTCCAGGAGCCTTTAAAAGCTACGTTCAAACCCATAGCACCGAGGAAGCAGGAAGGTCACCAGTTCAGGTGTCTCTGTTGTAGGAAGGACAGTTCAGTGCCCTTGAAGTAGAGTAAGGGAGGAAATGACCTAGGACAGTGACAGAGTTTGTGCAGGGCCATCATATCCAGGACCCCGCAGTTCAATGTGTTTGAAGCCACAGGGAGTAGACACAGAACACAATGGGCTTGTATTAAAATCATGTAGCTTTGGCCATTGTGTAGACAACTGGCCAAAGGCTGAGGGAAGTCCAGCAGATGTAGAGAAGGGGCTTCGACAGTGGCCTTTAGGAGAGCTGTTCTGGGTTTGGGCCATGGTTGTAGCAGTGGAGGTGGAGAGGAGGAGCTGGACTAAGGCCACATTTTGAAGCAGAACCAACAAAATCTGTTGAATGACTAGATGTGATGCAAAAGAAGAGAGGGAATGGAGAGGCCTCAGCATGCTTGCACCTTGGAAATCAAGAGAAGAGCAGATCCTCTTTCTCTACACCCATGTTCGTCAGAAAGGACTTGGTAGGGCACTTTTAAGATTCACTCGTGTGAATCTAAGTCTTCAGGAGAGCAGAGAGTGACCCAGGTCCACAATTTAGGCTGGACTATGTCCCAAGAGTCTGTAGAACCCTGGGTTCAAGCAAACTATCTACCGAGGTAGACGGGAAGCAAACGAAGGAGGCACAGAACAGTTTCTAGGGACTACAGCTTGCCTAAAAGCATCTTCCAGAGGCCAGGTTATTATGGCAATTGGAATGACAGGTACACTTGGAGCTTTTCAATTTTAATCATCAAACATAGTGCCTAGTACAATGTCATCGGTAACTTGTAGATGTTGGGGTCAGGCAATGCTGCTCACTTGTTACATTTGATAGCTCAAAGATGATTGGAAAGTTATTTGGCTTCACGTGCTATTCATATGATAGATAATGTTCGTAGTTGTTTGGAGGAGAGAATTATAGGAGTTCATGTACCTCACGTGGTGTTAGTACAGCGGCTGGGACACAGCTTAATGGATGCTAGTGTTTCCTCCCATTACTAATGGTACTGCTTATGCTACTGCTGAATGCCACCACTGTGTCACCTCTCTCGAGTTGACCCCAGCACCTCTGCACGTTTTCTAAGCAGAACATAGATTTGTAGCTCTGGAGCATTTGGGGCCTCAGAGAACTTGAGTCAATGATACTGGAAAGCTATTAATCTGGTAGGCTAACTGTCTTAGGGTTTTTTATTGTTGTGAAGAGACATCATGACCAGGTCAACTCTTATAAATAAAAACATTTAATTGTGGGGGCTCACTTACAGTTTCCGAGATTCAGTCCATTACCATCAGGATCGGGAGCATGGCAGCATGCAGGCAGATGTGGTGCTGGAGTTGAGAGTCCTACATTTTGACTCAGAGGCAACAGGAAGTTGACTGACACACTGGGCAGTATCCTGAGCATAGGAAACCTCAAAGCTCGCCCCACAGTGACATGCTTCCTCCAACAGGGCCATACCCACTCCAACAAAGTCACACCTCCTTATAGTGCCACTCTATGAGATTATGGGGGCCAATTACATTCAAACTACCACATTAACTCTGGTATGAGGTGTGGGCGCTCATGTGTCCTGGCTATCCATTATAGTCACATCTATTGTTCCAAAGTCAGGAAAGAACACAGTGGACAGTCAGATTACTAAGAGCTCAAGGAACCTCTCCAACTACTGACAACCAACAAGGGTTGGCTTACGTGGGGTTTGGAAAAGAAAATAAGTTTCCAATATTTTAGGCTACCTATCTGTCGGTTTGGATCATACCCATGTGAGTGCCAGTAACTATATTAATGAAAGGTTTTTAAGCAGCAAAGATCCTTTGAAAGAACTTAGGGGAGGGACACTTGTAACTGGTAATGGCACAAGTTAGAAATAATTATAACCATATAATGACTGCACAATGGAGCCTAGGGACCATGTTTTCCCAGAAAGGACATTTAAAGATACTTGTTCTCAGAGTTCCTGCTGAGAGAAAATATTATCCACAGACTACTACAGCCTTTTGCAGGTAAGTTACTCTCTTTCAAACGGGGCATCTGGGTCACTCGCCCATCTGGAAAATTTTATCCTGACTGGAAAAAGGGAAGCATGCTCAACAGTTAGTCTGTTCTGAGACATCTGCTCTGTGGCAGGAGTTTATAGCCTCTAGGAAGAGTTGTCATCCTACACAGCACCTGGAAAAGAACCACTTCCTGTCATGTGGTGAGAAAGTGATGAGTCTGGATACACAAGAGGAATTCATCCCAGCACCCCTTCAGCAACCTGGCTTCGTTTCAAAAACCATTCTTAGATGTAGGATGAGTCTGCTCTCCTCATTTACTCTTTTCTCCTTCCTTTAGTCTCATGCCTCAGATTTTCTTGATTTAATTTTTAGACTATAGAGAAAAGTTGTAAATGTAGTGTAGGAATTCTGTACTAAAGTCCTCAAGACATTGTTAGCCAAATAAAAGCAGCATGACCACAATGCTCTTAACTACTATGTTTAGTTCCATTTCCCTATTTCTCACCAATATACTTTTTCTACTTTAGGATTCATGTCTGACTTGAACATTACATTAAATACCATTGCTCCTAGTGTCTTCAAATCTGTGACAATGTCTCTGTCTTCTTTGTCTTGTGTGGCCACAGAGCTTTCTAAAAGTACCAGGGTTTTACAAACCTGCTTACTGACTTTGGTGTTTTCTCAGGGTTAGCGCAAGCTTATGGCCATTTCTTTGTCTTTTTTAAAAAAAATTATTTATTTTTATGTGGATTGGTCTTTTGCCTGTATTTATGTCTGTGTGAGGACACCAGATGCCCTGGAACTGGAGTTACAGATAGCTGTGAGCTGCCATGTGGGTGCTGGGAATTGAACGGATGCTCTTTGGAAGAGCAGCTAGTGCTCTTAGCCACTGAGCCATCTCTCCAGCCCCTCCCTGTCTTTTTAAAGTTTCCTTCCTGGCATCTCTTCCAGAAGCACTAGTGTTGAAGGCTGAAGAATCAGAGACTCTCCACTGGTGATTAAGTTGGAGATGTGTCCTTGCAGAAGCAGGGAGAGTTGACTGGGAAGAGGCTGAACGCCTATTTTCTTTAATGTAAGGAAGCTGTCTGAAAAGAAAATCAATAATAACTACCTTTGGTCCAAAACATCACAGTGACATTGTTTCAGAGATTTGCCTTTGTAAGATCTTTGACTGTGAATGAGCTGGGTGACCTGGGAAAGATGAGGTGAACTGCTGCTGTAAATATAGCCCAGGCACCGAGGATACAAAAGACTTTGTGCTTTTGCTTTTTTTCAGAAAATTCAGCTCTAGGTCCCAATAAATCAGTTATATTATGCCACCTGCTAGCTTATGTAAGATGCCAGTAAGTTAATTTAATAGATTTTCATTTTCCTTATTTTAGGCACCATATTAATTCTAGCTTATGTGGGAATTTAATATTTGTGCAGAGCACAAGTAAATTGTATATACAGTTTTTGATAGTTTTAATTGTCAACTTGACTTAGAATCACATGGGGAGAGAACCGCAATGAGGGTTGGTCTACATTAGATTAACCTGTGGGCATGTCTATGTGGGATTCTCTTGATTGCCTTAGTAGATGTGGGAAGACCCAATCCTGTGTGAATAGCACTGTTCCTTAGATAGGAAGTCTGTGGTGGTTTGAATGCAATTGGCCTCTTTATTATAAGCTCATAGGGAGTAGCACTATTAGAAGGTGTGACTTTGTTGGTGTAGGTGTGGCCCTGTCAGAGGAAGTGTGTGTCTGTGGGGGTGGGCTTTGAGGTCTCATATATACTCAAGCCACGCCCAATATCTCAGACTACTTCCTGTTGCTTATAGATCATGTTGTAGGACTCTCAACTCCTCCAGCACAATCTCTGCCCACAGCCATCATGCTTTTTTACCATGAGGATAACGAACTAAACCTCTGAAACTGTAAGCTCCCTCATTTAAATGTTTTCCTTTATCAGGGCTGTTGTGGTCATGGTGTCTCTTCACAGCAATAGAAACTCTAAGACAAGGTCATGAGAGTGTGGAGCCAAACACAAACAAGTGAACTTGCATGTAATCATCTGTCTCTCTTCTTGACCATGGATGCGGACCTGGGATCACAAGCCAGGGAAATCTTTTCTCCTCAACTGATTTTTTTTTTTTTTTTTTTTGGTTGGGATATGTTTCCCACAGCAACAGAAATGAAACTGGAGCAGAGTTTATTCTCACCAATCACGTTGCTGTCTATAAACTCAGCAGGAATAACAAATCACTGAATACAGGATATTGCACTTACAGCAAACAGGGTTGTGTTCTTGTGAGTCTGCGATCACATGTACACAAACCAATTAATTTTTTGTGTTTTTTATGTGTTTATGCTCAACGATATTACTTGGTGTGTGTTGCTGATTTGTTAACGTGGAATTCATGGTCAGCGGCACTGCAGCTCACGCCTCGGTGAAGACTGACTGACACACACGTACCCCCGGCACACCACAGCTTTCTAGTACTTAGAAACACGAAGTGGTATTTCAGCACAAGCTCAGGAGTCATTTTACACACCAGAACCCCCACACAAGAGCACAAAAATGCAACAACTGTGGCACTTGGTGGGTTGTGAAAGGACACTTGTTCACAGTGTGAAAGCTGACATAGGAAGCCAGAAGTTTGCCTGGTACATCCCTTGTGGGGATGTTTGGAGGGACCTTAAACATTTCTGGATTCTCTGAACACAGAGAAGATTGATTTTGGGGTGACAAATACATTTTGGCAGGTTGGAAAACTCATGAATGTGGAGTCCCTGGAACATAAAAAGATTAGCTATCATCACCTCTGCACTGGATGAAGGAAGAGAATCTCTGTGTGATAACTGAGAAGAACCGGGTTCCAGGGTGTGCAGCCAGTCACAGGGACTGCCCACCAGACAGTGGGTAGGTCAAGGTAACCCCACTGTTCCAGTTGCCAAGGCAACCGTCCCACTTGCACACCCCACATCCTGCTGCAGTTAAGGGAATAGTACCAGACAAGCATTTTCTCTAATGAGTGTAAAGGTCAGGGAAGTGAACAGCTGCTGTCCCAAGCCTGGCCTCAGACAGGATTTAAATCTGTTCAGTCAGATTCGTCTCCTAGTGAAGCATGCAGTCTAGTACCCGGAGAGCTGGACACTGTGTCGCCTTTATTAATAAGGCCTCCCATTCCCAGAGCCTTTTTCCTGGATACTTTATTTCTTCTCTACGGAAGTGAGTCATGACATTTTAATAAACTTTGAAAACATGCACACAGAAAGCTCAAAGAATAAAGAAAACATTCATGTTCTTTTTTATTTTTCTGTTATTTTTGTATATACATTTATTTGTGTGGGTATGTGCATGAGTATGTATGGGTGCACGTGCATACACGTATCTGTGTGGGCCAGAGAGCAACATCAGGAGTCTTCCTTCATTGCTCTCCCTTTATGTTGTGAGACAGCATCTCTCACTGAACGTAGGGCTCATCAACTCAGACGGCTGGCTGCCTCCAGGGCCCAGTCTGTCTACAGCCCTACCGGTGTTGGGGTTATAGATAGACACATGCCACTAGGTCCAGATTTTACATCTGGTGCTGGGGATCTGAACTCAGGTCCTCACGCTTTCACAGCCCATGCTTATTGAATGAGCCCTCTCTCCAGCCTTGAAGTTCCTAAACACTACAAAGTAATCATTATTGGGCTGGTGTGTTATCTCAGTGGTAGAACATTTATCTAGCATGCCCAAAGCCTCGGTTTCATTCTCTAGCATGGAAAAAAAAAATCATGAGAAATAATCACTGTTAACAATGAGTGACTTCTGTGCATTCCTAGTTCTAGTTTCCTATATCTGCGAGTTTGCTTGAACATATATAGATATACTAATTATTGGGGTGGGACTTCATACACTTGTTGCTATGGGGCTGGAGAGATGGCTCAGGGGCTCAGAGCGCTTGCTGCTCTTTCCGAAGATCCTAGTTCAGTTCCCAGTATTCACATTGGGTGGCTCGCAGCTACTACCGGCTCAAGGACTAAAGAGGCCCTTTTCTGACCTTTGTGGGCACTGTACGCACACATGGCATACAGAAACACACACACACACACACACACACACACACACACACACTAAAACACACTAAATCTGGCAGGGTGCAGTGCTGCATGCCTTTAATCCCAGCACTGGGGAAGCAGAGGCAGAGGCAGGAGGATCTCTGAGTTCCAGGCCAGCCTGGTCTACATGTCGAGTTCCAGGACAGTCAGGGATACATAAAGAGACTCTGTCTCAAAAACCCAAACAAGCAAGCAAACAACAAAAACCAAACTAAAATAAATAAGAATTAATATTTAAAAACTTTATATGTAAAAACATATTTTAGATATTTTAAAATATCATATGAATATATCATCATTGATTGAAGTATTCATACTGCTTTCCATTATTGGCCAATTCAAATATTTTTTCAGTTGCACAATGTTTGAGGTGAATATCAACCTATATGTAATTGTTATGTAGAATAGAATCACCACACCTAAAGACAAGAACATTTTAGATATTTTGTGATGGTCATTGCTAAGTTGATTCCAGGAAACTTCCCTCCAGTTCCCCCTGCTCATGTCTGCCCTGCTACTCTCTGTCTTGTGAATAGGATGTGTTTTAGAAGCTTTGCCTTAAGTTGCTTTGTTTGAGGCACGGAAACGCTTTTTATTTAGAATGCTCTCTAACTGAGATACATCATTCAGTTTCAGTTTCTTCCAGTAGTACATGTTAGGTGCCGTGGGGTTGTCTGTTCCTTAAACTGAGAGAAAGGGATGTAGAGATGGAGACCTGGGGGCACCCCGGTACGAGTGGGGAGGGTGGGCAGAGAAGAACCCCTACGTGAGGCAGACAAGGAGGAGCTTGAGTGACAGCAAGAGGACAGGAAGGGGCGTTTCTATGGAGCATGAGAACAATCACGGATTGCTTCAGAAAGTGTTCAGAAGGTCAGATGAGCAACAAGCTAAAAACGGTCCATTTCATTGAGCGAGCAAGCAGGGGGAGCAGCTGGAACTGCCGTGGGCTGAGCTGCGTGCATCACAGACGTGTTCTTTTCTGCGTGGGCCAGTTTCTGTTTAGTGCCTGTTGGATTTTTTTTCTTTTTTTTTTTTAGTGTGTATAGAGAGTGGATGTGTAAACATGGATGGTTCTGGAAGCAGCTGACATAGTTTGCTTCAGGCCCCTGCTTCAGAGAGCAGCAGTTCTACAACAGCAAAGACGTAAATCATTGCAGATACTATCTGTCTGTCTGCTTTTGAATAGCCATAAAAGGCCAATTTCAACTTTGTTCTTAAAACAGGCCAATGTTTTCAACTCACCTGTCATTGATGGGACATGTGGAAGGTCTGTTTCCAGCCACTGAAAGTCAGCTCTGCCAGCGACGGGTTAGTGGGGTTCCCTTTGGAGCCATCCCGCCCTTGGCCTGTGTGGTTCAATGGCAATGGCACTTTTTACTATAGCAGCAGCTTTGGGCCAAGTGTCCATTTGGAACTGACTGATGCTTCCACAAGAGTGACTTAGAAAGATTGACAGGGAGCTTGTGGTAACTTGAGCTAAAATTAAGAGCAAGGCTTGGATCCTGGCGTCAATACGTATGCTCTCTGGGCTCTGGGACACGACTAGGGGAAAGACATGACCTATCTGCAAAATACCTCTTGGTACTAGCCTGGAAAGAGGAAACAATTTAGATATGAGAGGGCTTGAGGTGTCCTTTCCATTCTAGACTTTTTCCTTTTTTAAGAATTTATCTATTTTATATACAGTGTTTTGCCTGCTTGAATGCCTGCAGGCCAGAAGAGGGTACCGTATTGCATTATACATGGTTGTGAGCCACCATGTGGTTGCTGGGAATTGAACTCGGGACCTCTGGAAGAGCAGCCAGTGCTCTTAACCTCTGAGCTATCTCTCCAGCCCCTAGACTTTCTAACCTTACCTAAGAAGGGAATGTGAGATAATGGAATGGTGATGCCGCCTTTGATGGCTAGTGGTCACAGGGCAATTAGCCTCTTCTAGGCTCTGTGCCAGGCACTTGACAGGCTGTGTAAGGCATCGTTCACCACAAGCTTAGGAGACACGCAAAGGGAGGCAAGGAGCAGTTAGTGACTTTCCTGAGGTCGCTGATGAGAGGTGAAGGCTAAACCTCCGTCTCCTGGCCTTCAGGGTTCCATCTCTTCTGCCTCCCCTTGGTCCTGTAAAGCTTAGTGTACAATAGAGTTCCCCACAGATGTTTAGGTGAGGGCCAGCCTGGTGACTGTTGTTGGGCAGGATGGCCACACACCAAGAGCTGTCTGGACCCTGCTCAGAGCCCAGGCGTGACGAGCGTGAAGGAGGTAACGGCTGCAGAGCCCTCTGGGAAATCCGAGGACACCATACAACTCCACGAATCACTGGTCGTTTGTGGTACTTCTTTCCTGTCTTCTGTGGTGGCTCATGATTTTTGTTAGTAACTATTTTTTCTATGAAAGACTTTTTAAAAAGGCCCTGGGCCTTTCTTTGCTGTCCACAGACTGATTGCTGTGGATTGGGGGTTGGGAGGCACAGAGAAATGCTCTTTATACCGGAAACCCTGAAGTACACAGCAAGGTTAATGGAAGGGGGCTTCTCACTAGCAGAGAGCTGAGCCTGGCTGACTATGGCTTCTTCTCTAAATAAGCCCGTGTTATACAGACCCCAAAAGTATAGCTGTGTCCACCGGGAAATGCAGTGTCCTAAGAGGACAGACAAAGATTTCTTACCATCAGAGTCAGATGAAGATGGAGGAGGAACTCATAGAGGGGGCAGAACCCCACTTTACTGGACAGTGGAGGCAGAATGACGCCCCCTACAGGTGGCCTGAGGATGCTGCAGTTATAGGTAGCTCCAAGTCACATGTATGTTTCAAACACAATACTGGTGCCTAAATTCAAACTTCTGTATTATAGCTAAGTTACGCTAGCCAACTTATATTTGTTAGGCCATGAGGCTTCAACCACTTTGGGAGTGCAATCTAATAACAAAAAACAACAATAACAAATTAACCCAAAGTCGCCTGCCCAGATTTTAAAACAGGTTTCAGTGTTTACTGGCTATAGACTCAAGTCATTAAATCTTTTGTGCCTTGTATATATGGTGTGTGTGTGTGTGTGTGTGTGTGTGTGTGTGTGTGTGTGTGTGTGTATGTATGTGTGTGTGTGTGTGTGTATGTATGTGTGTGTGTGTGTGTGTGTGTGTGTGTGTGTGTGTGTGTGTGTGTGTGTGTATGGATGTAGGCACACATGTGTTATGAGCATGTTTGGGGGTCAGAGGAAAACCTTGGATGCAGTTCCCAAGTTCTACCTTGTTTGAGGCAAGGTTTCTGGCTCACTGCTGGGCATGCCAGGCTAGCTGGCCCATGATCTGGGATTTGCTGCCTTCTGTCTCGCCATCGGAGGACTGGGGTTCCGCTAGGGCGCCTGGCTTTTGTGGGTCATGGGCGTCTGCACTTAGGCTCTCACACTTGATTGGCGAGTGCTTTGCTCAGCAGGCCACCTTCCCAGACCCTCACTTAAGATCTTCATTAAGAAGAAGTATTTTATGAGCATGGGGGTTTGAGTTCATGTTCTGTCTGTGCACCATGTGCAGAAGGTGCCCCCCGAGGCCAGAGAAGGACATCCCCTGGAACTGGAGTCACAGAGGGTTGTGAGCCATCATATGGGTGCTGGAAGTTGAACCTGGGTCCTCTGAAAGAGCAGTGGTGCTCTTAACCATTTCTCCAAACACCCCAGCCCCCCCCCATATTTAGGACCTTAAAGTTTTCATCTCTTCATTTGGAAAGAGGAGTCAATAATAATAATAATGCCTTCCATATAGTGTTGTGGGAACCCTGTGCTTCTAAGAATTGATAATATTAGAACATGTGAGGTAAGCGGCATTACTATTATTTAGTTGTTACTACCTAACCTGTGCCGTGGGAGTTGGGGCTGAGGACTTTTTACTAACAGACCAGCAAAAACTGTTAAGAACGTTAGTTGATAGATTTCTTTGTGTTAAGTTTTCTGTAAAAGCAACGCCAAATCTACATCACACTCACGAGGACAAACAAAATGAGACAGAGCAAATGGTGACACAAACGGGCGACTGGGCCCAGAGACAATGCTCACGGGACATACAGTGGCTGATTGCTACGGAAAAGTCCGATGGCGTCTTGAAAAGCTGGACTTAGAATTACCTTCTGACCTAACAGTTCCACTCCCAGGGATTATTGTGAGAGACTCTTCTTGGCGAGACACAACCTAAACATCTGTTTACCCCAGACACAGAACTCATGATAGACCAAAGTGGTGGTTACACTGAAGTACAGCTTGGCAAACCCCAGGGGTTTGGGGGTTACTTACAGGAACAGGGATGACTCACAGACGATTGCATCACCAAAAGTCCGCAGCACCATGGGAGACAACTCACACAGCCGCAACCCTGGAGCTCTCTGTAAGACTTGCAGACTGTCCGTGGGTCAGGGAAGGTTCTCCAGAGGCTGTGCTGGCCCAGTCACCTCCATCAGCAGGTGCTGACTCTGATCTTCAGAGGAGCTGTGACTCTTGCAGGTTTTAGCTTTCCAAAACAAGAGGAACTTGTTTACTTTCTGGGTCTCAAGAGTCTCCCTCTAGAATGGATTGTTTCAGCTTAGAGGAAACGGCTACACAGCCTGAATTCCCAAGAATCCTAGTGCATGAATACTCACAGAAGCACAATTCACCGTAACTAAAAGGAGAAAGCACAAATGTTTGTCAGTGCATGCAGTGTAAGTTATGATACAATGTAAACTTTTTAGCCACACAATAGAACTAAGTACTTAAGTGTACTTCAAGATGGGTGAAGTTCTAACTCATTATTGTGAATGAAAGAAGCCTGTCACAAAACATCACACATTGTGTAACCCCATTTATGCGCAAATACCCAAAGTAGGTCAGTTCCCAGAGACAGTAGCAGACTGGTAGCTGCTGGGTGCTGGGGCGGGGGGTGGGGTGGTGGTGGTGGTGGTGGTGGTGGTGGTGGTGGTGGTGATGGTGAAGAGCTTATTGATGCAAGGCTTTATTTTGAGGTGACAAAATTCTTTTTTCTTTTTTCTTTTTGGTTTTTCGAGGCAGGGTTTCTCTGTGCAGCTTTGCGCCTTTCCTGGAACTCACTTTGTAGACCAGGCTGGCCTTGAACTCACAGAGATCCGCCTGCCTCTGCCTCCTGAGTGCTGGGATTAAAGGCGTGCGCCACTACTGCCCGGCAAGGTAACAAAATTCTTAAGGAGATGAAGAATGTACATACAATAGATGCACAGAGTTTGTGTGTGTGTGTGTGTGTGTGTGTGTGTGTGTGTGTGTGTGTGTGTTTATTTTGAGACACAGTCTTTCTACCTAGCCCTGGCTATTCTGGAACTTACTGTGTAGACCAGGTTGGCCTCAAACTCAGACATCTGCCTACTTCTGTCTCTTGATTGCTGGGATTAAAGGTGTGCACCACTGGGTTGTGCTTGGATGTACAGTTTTAGAGATACAGTTCATTAAAGACCACCTTAACCATGAGGTTATTCCCATCAACAGGCATTTCCTGTTGATGGAAACAACATCAACAGGAAACATCCATGCAAGAACTGACTTAATTTTTATTATCAAAGACTAGCATTGCTTGTTTTAGAAATGGGGCAGTAACTGGGATCAATGGTCACTCTTCTGTACCTGGTTTCTTGCAGCATTATGCCTTTGAGCTTCGTTTATACAATTTTGTGTTTCAGTATTTCATTACTTGTGTTGCTGACTAACACCCCATTATTTTACAACAACATAATCTGCTTGTTTGTTTACCTGATGATGGATATTGGATTAGCTACAAATTTTGAGATAATGAGTGAATGCATTCTTAATATTTTTGTGTAATATCTTTTGTAGAAATATGCTCTATTCTTTTCCTTGAATGAAAATTTAGGAATAGAAGTAATGAATCAACAGATAAGTATATAGTGGCTTTGTATGAAATTGTCTGGAACTTAACTAAAAAGGTATAAAATGTGTACTTCCTCGGAAACATGATGGATTCTCACACTGCCCCTCATATTCTATGGATCATCACCACCATTGGGACTTTTAAAAACTATATGTTGAGTACATAGATATTCATTTTCTAGTAGTCAACCTTCCATTTTTTTAATCCACTTTTCTTTTCGTGTGTTCTATTATTTTTGTGTATCTTTTTGTGTATATATTAAAGTAAAACAGAACAAGACAAAGAAACGTTTGGGTAGATTGTTCTCTGAAGAATGAAATTCGACACCACCCCCATACACATTGAGCAAAACCCTCTGTTGTCAAGAAACAAAACTGTTGACTTGGTCCAGTTGGTCTTAAAAAGATAATTTGAAATCCAGGAATTGGACCTTTCCTCAGACATAACACTAATTTGAAGAATTCTTTGTGGTTTAGCACAGTGCTAAAATTTTTGTTGTCTGAATAAATGAATTAATGAGTGGAAAAGAATTCCGTGTAAGAATCTAGAAAGAAGAGGAGGAGAGAACAGTGTGTGGTGAGTTGCTAAGATTTTGTTTCTTTCAGTTGGAATAATTAGAATTCTGTGCTGTCTGCTTCAATTTTGTCTTCGCTGTGTTCAGAACAGTACTTAAACTGCACAGAAGACTGAATGGAGTCACTTACAGACAGCTGAGCCTGGATGAGCTTGCACTGCCGAGCACAGCCTGTCTGCTCTTTGGATAGTCGTGGGTGTTTCCATTTTCTTTTTGGCATAAGGCTCCTGCATTCTAATCCTGGGTTTCTAATGAAGCCACCTTGAAACAGCGAGGAAACATGTTTGGGAAGTACAGCTTTTCTTTTATTATTATTTTTATAAGCCCTGCAAACATAAGGTCCACAATTAGCTTATCCACCATGGTATGAATAACCCAGAATAAGAGATATTAAATGGACTTTACTGTTTATTTTCCTTTTTGTTTTTTTGAGACAGGGTCTCTCTACATGGCTTTGGCTAGTCTGGAATTCACTGTGTAGACCAGGCTGGCCTCAAACTTATATAGATCTGCCTGTGTCCTGAGTGCTGGGATTAAAGGCATGCTCCATTATTCCAGGGCCTGAATGCTTATATTCTTAACTTCATTGAAAATGTATAGACTGTCGCAATGATACATCTGTTTCCTCCCAATACTTTAGTAAAAGTCCTATGATTTAGTGATGTTTAATAAAGCAGAAATAGTTTGTCCCCATAAATGAATAAATGGCAGGCAGCCACTACGCGTGGCTTTCCTGTAGGTAAAAACGATATTTCTGGTTCATTTTTCCAGCAGTCATTATACTGCGCAGCCATCTCTGTTATCTTGTGTACAAAAGAACTCAGGGCATGTTCACGCTACAGTCTTCACATGGTTATCTTACCTTTAACTTCAGGGGAGGGAGGCATGTCAAGAGAAAGCAGAACTGGAGAAAATGAGTTGTATATATTGGAGCGCATTGCTTACTTTTGGGGAAACCCTTCATGTACGAAGGAAGAAGCATACAGTCTCTTGCTCCCTCAGTCATTTCCCGGTGCTATAGAGGACTGTTGACTCATCCTAACTCCTGGCTGAGTTTGGTGTGAGTTCCTTTGCTGTAGATACTGTAGATACAGTTTTTTTTTTCATTTACCGGTACAGCATTTTTCATTTAATTTTTAATCTTTAAGTTATGTGTATTTGTGTGTGTCTGTGCATGGATATGTGCATGTGAGTGCAGGTGCCCAAGGAGGCCAGAAGGGGCCATCTGAATGTTAGGATTATAGGCATGTACCGTCACATCTGGCTTCAGATAGCAAACATTCAGATAGCAAACCCTAGAGAAGTGAAAGTATGACAAGGTGCTTCTCTTACGGTACATATATTAAACAAAGAAAACAAAACAACCAGCATATGAACAAACCATACACATTTAGAGACTAAAAATGATATGAAAAAAATAAAGCTGCTGAGTGGTCATGGAAGGAGAGAACCACTCAGGATTGTGATCTGGGAATGTGTTCTGAAGAGGGGACACATGCATGGATCAACGTGTATGTGGCAAGTTGAGACCCACTATGCATCTACCTGGTCACAGAATGTCCTAAGAGGAGGAATCCTGAAGTACAGAAGCCCAGCAGGAATAAGCTTGCTTCATTTGAAGAAAGGAGAGAAAGTTAAACTGACTGCAGGGAGGGAATAAAGAAGTCTGAGGAGCTGAGGCCGGCGGTGTGGCTGAATCGCTTTGTGGTTCTGAGATGAAGTTTGCTTTTATTTAGGACACACAGTATACTTGGTGTTTGTCAATGTAATATCAACATATGTAGCTATAGAGTTAAATAATCTCCATAACTGATGTTTTATCCATTTGATTAAAATTAGTTTAACTTTTCTGTCATTGAGTTGATCCAAAAGTTATTTATGCTTCGAGTAGACGATATCTGGGCATAGTAACAAATGTAAGAATAGAATTCATTTGAGACTTACCCTATCACCACAAACAAATGATGGTGCTGGAAGGTGGCTCTGCTCCAGCTCCCCTGACCTCTGGGTGCTCCCTTTGACAGTCTACGTGGGCCAACCCTAACATAAGGCTTAGCATATCTTGCTCAAGAATGTTGGGGATCTGTAGCTTCATTGTGTGTGATTCATATTCTTGTGATGAAGTTGCCATTAAACCTTTGAGGCAGTGAAACATGGACCACAGCCCAAGCGATTCCAGTGTGGGCATGCCCAGAGTGCAGGCTCCTCACAGGGGACGCAAGGAAGAGGAGCCAATGTCTGTGTGTTGTGAGCCCTAAATTCAGATAGTACCATATGCCTCTGGAGGATGAAGACACATGTACCTCATTTTCAGACAGAATCATTTTGACTCCAAATCTTAGGGAAGATCCTGTGACTTGAATGTGATGTAAAGTCCCATGTTTCCCTCACTGTTGTATAATCACTTCTTTTCTTTCATGAGGACTATTCAGGGAGTCTTTGGAGTTTACAGAAAGGATGCATTTCTCACTTTGAAGCAACAAAACCAAACTTTTGTTTAGTTTTTGAAGCAAGGTATCATGTAGCCCGGGCTGGCCTCAGTGTTACTACATAGCTGAGCCTACCTATGAACTTTGTGTGCTTGTATGTGAGAAATGAACATGTACAGCTGTGGCGTGCATGGGGAGGTCAGAAGTCAACCTTGGGTGTTGGTGGATGCCTTCCATCCTTTTGGGACAGGGTCTCGATTCTCTGTGAGCTGTTGCCTGTGCCACGCTAGCTGGCTTGTGGGTCTCCCAGGCTTGTCCTCTCTCCACATCCCATTGCTGTAGAAGTGCTGGAATTACAGACATGCCTGCCTTTATGTGGGTCTTGGGATTCAAACTCAGGTCCTCACACTTTGGCTGCAAACACTTGACCCACTGAGCCATCTCCCCAGTTCCCCAACCTTGAACTTTTAATTCTCCTGCCTCTACCTCCCCGATTCTGGGATTATAGGTGCCTGTTACATTCCTGGTTTATGTGGTGCTGGGGATCGAACCCAGGGCTTCATGCTTTCTAGGCAAGCGCTCAACCTGCATCTTCAGCACCAATTTTCTAGTGGTCTTTTGCTTTTCCTCTAGCTATCTCATCAGGAAATATTTCTTTTAAGGGACAATGATTTGTCTAAAGCAGTCTTTCTCCATTCTGTCTGAATTTTGAATTTCAAGGTTTCTGTGTGATTCTTGAACAACTCTGGTAGAAAGGACGAAGTTGAAAGAAAACAAGGCAAGACAAAACAGAATGGTTCCTCCTCTGACATTGCTGCTTCTGTGAGCTTGACTTTATGAGGTGCATTAGCACACTGTGATGGGCGTGCCCCATGGGAAGCATCTGTGGCCTCCTTATGGGAAGACAGGGTGGGACAGTGGCAAAGGCATAGGTCTTGTTAGCTCTGTGACCTCAGACAAGTTACTCACACCAGCTATGGAGCCTTCCTTGGTGACTTCATCAGATTTTCCTAACAGAGATGTGTGTATACACACACACACACACACACACACACACACACACACACACACACACACACACGTATATAGATGCATATATATATATACACACACACATATACACACACACATATATAGATGCATATATACACACACACATATATATATAGATGCATATATATATACATATATATAGAGACACACATACATTCTGTTGGTTGTATTTCACTGGAGAACATACATGAATACAGTCCTCCTCATATGAGGAAATTGATATGGAAATCAAGTTACATAATTATGGAAATCAGGAAGTTCCACAATCTGAGGAGCCAGGAGAGCTTTTTCGGTAATCCAGTCTGAATTGATTGTTGAAAGACCAAGGAACTGATGATGTCCAAAGAACTTAGCAATGGAGCAGCAGAAACCTGTGTCTGAAGTCAGAACATCTGAGAACCAGGGGCTCCAGTGTCCGCTGTCAGGAGGAGGTAAAGGTACCACAGAGGCACAAGGAGCCTCCCCTTCCTTTGACCTGATAGGACCCTAACAGGCAGAGTAATGCCTACCCACAGTGGTGACTGGGAATTCTTCACTGGCCCTGAAGATAAGCACTAAGCTGGTTAGTTTTAGCTGTAACTTGACACCATCTAGAAACATGGGAGAAGAGCCTTAATGAGGAACTATCTAAAACAGGCTGGCCTGTGGGCATGTCCGTAGGGGATCCTCCTGAGGATTAATTGACCTTGAGAGGCAGACCCACCCTGAATGTGGGCAGCATCTTTCTGCAGGCTGGGCCAGGAACTATATGAGTAGAGGAAACTAGATTGAGTAGCAAGCAGCTATGTACGAGTCTATGTATTTCTCTGCATAGCCATGGATACAGTTGCTTATTTCTGGTTCCTGCTACCTTGAATTCCCTGCTGTCATAAACTATCACCTGGAGTTGTGAGCCGGATAAAACCCTTCTTTCCTAAGCTGCTTTTTGTCCTAGCGTCTGATCACAGCAACCAGAGTGAAAACCAGGACAAGCACTGTTCTCTGTGGAAACCCCTCCACAAACACACAAAGAAGAGATGCTCACCAACCATCTGCTTACAGATGCAGCATCACAAGCCACCTGCACACAGATACAGCATCGTGATTGGCTAAGGTCTCAGTACGCCCCTACTGCCTTCATTTTCCAAGTGATGTGAATCTTGTTGTTTTCAGTAGCTAGGACTGAACCAGGGGCCTTACCTGCTACCACAGAGCCACAGCCCCAGATCTGAATAGCTTATTCTTGGGATTCAAGTCCTACTACCACTCACAGACAAGAAACAATGTCAAACAGAACAAGAATGTCAAACAGTACAGGATACAGAAACATACTTAAAGTTTACTAAATCCCATTAATTCATCACTAATGACCAAACCAGAAAGTTGCAACACTAACATGGAATGTATTGTCAAGTTGAAAATCATTTAGAATAAATGTGGAAACAGGAAATGAATGAGATAAGGAAGGAGCAGGGGAAGGGGATAAGGAAGAAGAGGCAAGGGTTACTGCAGCCTACAGCTGATGACGTATTTTGTAAGTAACAAGAATTAGAGGATTTAAACACAAAGAAAAGGTAAGCATTTGAAGGGATGGAAGAGCTGACTTCTGACGTTTAGTCCTTACACATGAAAGGGAGAAATCAGTAGCCATCTTGAGAGACACCCTCCCCACCCCGCCCCACCCAAAGGTATTTGCTGACCAGCAGTTTTAGAAGTGACCAGAAGTTGAACTCATAGGAAGATGAAACAATAAATCTATATATCCTGGACTTGGTAAAACAGGATATGGGGAGTAATGGACTCAACTGACCAGAAGTTGAACTTATGGGAAAATAGGACTGGAACAATAAATCTGAATGTATATATCCTGGGTTCAGCAAATGCAGGACATAGGGAGTAAAAAATTTATGTCTCTATAGACACCCTGAATCCTGTTAGCCATCAGTAACTTCATGCTTAGAGTTCAGCCAGTATCTTCAAAGAACTACCTCACCCCTAGCCCCCTCATCCAGTCCCAAGATATGTAACTCCCTGCAGGTAAACCTTTCCTATATAAACCCTTTAAAGTGAGTGCTCGGGGCTGTCCTCCTCCACCTGCTATGTCCAGTGTTTGGAATATGGACCAAGCCCCAGGCTTACTTTGTCAATAAAAACCTCTGTGTGCTTGCATTGGATATTGGCTCTGTGGTGGTCTTGCTTGGGTCTTGTGACCTGGGCACAACACACCTTGTGTTCATAGACCAAGTTACTACACAGGACCCCACAGGGATGTACAATGTGAGTCAATTAAAACTGAAAGACATTGACATTTAGAAACACTTAAAAGGCCAAAAGTTTAGACTTTGAGAAGGAAGACTCCGTTTCAAACTTCATTCTGTACACGGGCAGCAAAGCAGTCAAATATAAATAATAAGAGGTCCAGAAGGGGGAAAGCCTCAAATATAGCCATCCTTGTTGACATATTGAATCTAAGTTATTTTATTCTTGTTAACTCCTAAAATAGATGATCTGCATCTTTGTTATGTCAATTTTCTGGCTAGTGACATAAAGAGTTTTCTTCTACCCAACCCAACCCAGTGTGTCCAATTCCCAACAGATGGGAGTGCCTCGCTGTGACAGAAAAGTGTCAGTCTGCTTCACCTAGTGCAAGGGAATGGGTTCCATCCCAACGGCAGAATGAACTTGTTGATCTGGTGACCTGGGTCCCCAAATATGGAAAAATTTTTTCTTGGTAACCACCTTTAAAAAAATCTTTCACTGCCTTTGCGCACTGGCTCAACTCTCTGCTCTGTGTCCCATCTAACGCCATCTGGCACTCCTTTTCTGGGCTACAGTTGCATTGCCAAGTTACCATTTCATGTAAGTCTTACATTGTGACACAAGTTAGTATGCAGTGATTTAACTGCCATTAATAACTCAGAAAATATGTTTTGCATAGATATAAATTAGCGATTACCATGTAACAATTTGTTAATTTTATTATAGCATTTGGCTTTGTTGTTGTTGTTACTCTGGGGATGCTACTGCAAAATACACTTCTAAAGTGGAGATGTGATATTATTTTAAAATTGATAAATTTTTGAAAAAGATCTATGTCCTTCCATATGTTGAAGAGGAAATTTAAGTGAATCATCAGAAACAAAAAAGAAACATTGGGGAATTGTTGGAAATGAAAAGAAAAACTTTGGCTGGTTAGATAAGTTTTCTGGGAGCTACATTGAATGACAGACCACAAGAGGAAAGCCTTTCATGGCAATACTTCTTAGTTGAATGTAGCCTAGAGTTGTCATTGGCAAAGCAGGGTGGGAAGCTACCTATCACCTTAATGCCAGCTCTTAAGAAGTACTTCAAGAGACACTCAAGCCATGGGATGGCTGAGCAGGAAAGGTACCCACTGCCGCACCTGAGGATCTGAGTTTGATCCCTGGAACTCACATCATGGGATGAAAGAACTGGCTCCCGAAAGTTGTCCTCTGACCTCTCCACATGTGCTGTAGAATGCATGCAGCTCCACCCCACTATATCAAAACAAATTGAAGGGGGAAATACCTAGGCAGATATTGGTCCAAGCTCATAGACATTTCATTTGAATATTAAACAAAAAGATCTGATACTACTGTTGAAAATCATACAATTCTAGTATGGAAATACAGTATTTCAACAGAAACCTATGTAGTACTATTTCAGAAGTGATCTGTGTTAGTTATCTTTCTATGACAGTGACAAAATACCAGAAGAAATGAACTCCAAAGTCAGAAAGGTTTCCTTTGACCCCTGGTTTCCGAAGTTTCAATTCATAGCTAGCTGTCTGTTGCTTTTGAGCTTGTGGTGGAGGAAGGGCATTGTGGTGAGACCAGGTGGTGGGTGTGGTCTGTTCACTTCATGGTGGCCGGGAAGTAAAACGTCAGAGGCAGGAAGAAGGTTGGATCCCAATATACCCTCCACCTATCAACCTGGCCCCACTTCCTAAAAGCTCCACCATCTTCCAGTAGGACTGTGGACTGTCTGGTCCTTCAGCATATGGCCTCAAGGCACTCAGGGTCTGACTCATAGTACAGCGACACATAAGTTCTTCCAGATGACGAAAATGGCTAGATTATAGTTATTCTACCTCAAAAGATTACTTTTGGAACAGAAAAAATCAAATAGTGTGCAGTAACTGTCAGCATTTATTATGTATTTCTTAATGAGCATGAAATAATGGTAGCACATTAACAATTATGTAAAAATTCTACATAATAATTACTCATGTGACCAGAGGCTATATCAAGAAGGGAAAATTATTGATATGCTTATTTGACATCCAAATGTACATGATCCAGCTGTTGGCAAGACCAGAAACTATACACTGTGATAATGGCCATTCACTATGTTCTGTAGAAGTCAAAGCAGAATTGGCTATCATTACAGTATCATTACATTCATTTGAGCGCAGTATAAACATTGGCAACATTGTAGCATAATGTCTCAGGTGAATAATTGTAAAAATCATAACTATCATTTGGGTAACAACTGTAAAATATAACAACTGTTTTAGCTACAATGTGTGTCAAGTAATGTAGGGAACAGTTGTCAGTTTTCTGGATTTCAAAAACATATGTTTCCATATGCAAACTCTTGGTGTAGAACTTTGCCACGTAAATTATATAACTAAAGGAGAATTTCATATGTATGGATTGAATTAAAAAGTAATGAAGGTAAAAATAGAGGACCCAAATGTATGACAGATGCCTGTAGAAATTACAGGATGGCAAACAGATCCCTTATTCCTCAGTGACTGTGTTGCTTAAATATTGACATTATAAAACATGAGGGCTGTGGTACAATTTGGGAACAATAATTAAAAACAATGAGTTATATTTTTGAAAGTGAGTAGAAAAGATTTTAAATGATCTTGTTACAAAAGTGATAAGGATCTAAGATAAATCACACATTATTATGTGACCATACCAGAATGAAATCATGTTTCAAAATACCATGTTATACATGATAATGTATTGAAGATTTTTCAACTAGAAAAATATGTTAAAATTTTTATGTCACACAGTTGAATTTTATAGTGGGAAAAGTTTAATCCTGCAAAATGATTTTAAAAGATTTATTTTTATTATTTTAAAATTAAGTGTAGATGTCTGCATCTGTGTCAAGGAGTTTATGCACATGAGTGTAGTGCCCATAGAGGCTACTATGATGATGATGAGGGCATCAGATGTCCTGGAGCTGGAGTTAAAGGCAGCTATGAGCTGCCATGTGAGTGCTGGAAACTGAGCTCAGGTCCTCTGGAAGAGCAATATGTGCCCTTAATCACAGCCATCTCTCCAGTTCCTATAAAAATATTATTGATACTAGCAAATTTTAATTATGTTTTAAGAACTAATCAAATGCCTTTTGACCTTCACTAAACACTAGATTGTTGGGGTTTTTTTGCTGCAATAAGTTTATTTGACAAAGAACTTTTATAATAAATTAGATGATAACCTTAATGTTGTGGCTACAATTTTGTATGATTTGATGGTCAATAGTTTGATTTGTGAATTTCATTGAGTGACCTTCTGTTTTACAATTGTTATGATGGAGAAATAAATATTACACAATCTTAGAAATTTTCACATGAGAAAGAGATGATCTTTGCTGATTATGGAGGTCCTGCATGGAAGTGAAAACCTGTTCCTACTTATGGGTGGGGTTTGCTCACCAAGCAGGTCAGAAGAGAGGAATTCTACCTCCAGAAAAACATGTCTCTGGCCTCTCAGAAGCTTCTGGCCTTTTGTTTTGCAGGCTAGTATTTATTGTAAAGCAGCTGGGCAGTGGTGTTGTGGTGCACTCCTTTAATCTCAGCACTTGGGAGGAAGAGACAGGTGAACCTCTGAGTTGTCTATATAGAATGAGTTCCAGGACATTCAGGGCTACACAGAGAAGCCCTGTCTCAGAACAACAATACCACCCCAAAAAACACACACACACACAAAAAAAAAACAAAACAAAACATGTATTGTAAAGCAACATTTCCTCCTCCCCCATCTTTTCAAATTATGTCACTAGTAGTTAAAGCCCAATATTTTTACTTGAAAACAAACAGCAAATAAACAGAGAGGATGGAAGCTCCCAGTCCACATTTTGGTTATGTAGAGGATGTTGTGCTGAGCGCTTCCTGCCCCCCAGTATCTTCACCAGCACAAAGGTAGGTGTAAGTAAATTGGTTTCAACAACTCTGGGTTTGGTCTCGGATTTTTGGCACCAAAACGTGAGTTTTGCAACTCTGGGAAAGGTGTCCTGACTACCTGGGGAGTCAGGCAACACCTTGAGCTGCTTAGGACAGCTCTGATGGCTGAACTGCAAGGAGACAGTTCAACCCTGGAGGGCGAGGTATCCCAGACACCTCAACTGCTCAGAACAGCAGCTCTGTCCTGAAGGTGTCCCAGACACCTGGAACTGTTTAGCACAGCTCTGACTGCTGGAACTGCAAAGAAGCAGCTCAACACTGGAAGGGAAATTTTTCTGACTTTTTGGGAAAGTCAGGCCTGGAACTGCTTCAGCAGGGAAGGGTATCCTGACTGTTAGTGAAAGTCAGGCTATACCTGGTGTGATGGGGGATGGTCTTCCTACAGGATATAGCAATCCTGCTCCTCTCCTGGAGAGCCACTACAGCTGAGCTTTGCTCAGCCCCCACTTAAGGGGGCTTCTTATTAGAGCTCTGCTTCCCCGGCCTAAGAAATTGCAAAAATGGAGCAATCTCCTCTGGCTCAGGTGAAAAGTGTTACTTTTCAGCTCTCTTGGGACTAAATCCACTATGGGACTTGCCAGAAAGGTTCTTCTGTGCACCAGTGAATGAAGGTCTTCACACCCAAAACTCTTGAGAGGGAGATTTATTTGGGAAGGAGGAGTCCAGGAGAGTAGCTCCCTCTACCATAGTGGAGAGAACAGCTCACAACTGACCAGGCAGGGTGGTTTATATAAGATGTCTAGGGGGTGGAATCAACTGTGATTGGTTAGTTTTTTTCTGCCCAGGGATTGGCCAGTTTTGTGGGCTGGGGACAGAGATAGCCCTGATTTCAGGGCCAAACTGTGTTTCTTTCACTGGCCTTTCTTAGCTTTTTGACCCTTATTCTAAGGCCAGGGCACATTTCATTCACTGACTCTGATTCTAGGGCCCAAGAGTGTTTCTTTGGTACTGGTTTCAGAGTCAGGGCACGGTTTCCTTGGTTCATTTCTCTGGATCAGGTCCTAAACACAGGCTGTGTTTCTTTTCCTGGTCCTGGGCCCTAGGGCCAGGATTCTACTGTCCTGCTCTGTAATTGGTTGGTTTCACAAGTCAGTTGGCCAGGGCCAGAGATGGCTCTGATTTGAGCCAAACTGTGTTTCTTTCATTGGCTTTATCTGAGCTTTCCCTAATTCTGGGCTCCAGGGCCAGGGTGGGTTTTTTTAGCCAGCCCCTTTTCCCTACGCCCTTTAGGCAGCAAAACATGTAACCTAGAAATGTCTTCAGATAAACAAATTTCTCAAAGCTAAAGTTTTTAGAAAAATACAAACACCTTGAATCATACTCAAACAAAACTTTTTTAGAAACAAGCTCTCAAGCGCACGGAGGCTATTTGAAGATAGAAGGAGAATTGCTTCTGAGCCAGTGACGACAGTGTGGGGAAGACCGCAGGGATTCCGCAATAGACATCTGGAGATCTCACTAGAATTTGAAGGAACCTTGAAGAGAGAAATTCTTTAAAGTGAGAAGGTCTGGCTGAGCTAGAGTGAGCTGGGAACCACCTGCAAGCCAGGATCTGAGGGAGGAGGGGGCGTGATGCAGTGCCCACAGAGTCAGCCCCGAGCCCTGGCAGGATCATTGCCCTCATTAGAAGCTTTTGAAAGTGTGAATATAGTAAAAGCAATACAGCTGGCTTTTAAACATCTTTCACATGCCCTTGGCATATCCCTGTACATTAGAACGAGGTGTGTGTGTGTGTGTGTGTGTGTATGTGTGCCAGAGTCAGAAAGATACAGACCAGTGATAGGCTATCTAGCCCTCATATTAAGTGGTTGTGGTTTGTCTTGGCTCTACCCTGGGTGAATTATTTTTGTAAGTGATGGGCTTGTTGATTCTGCAGGAATGCAGGCCCTGTTTTAATAAAGCTTGTTTGGTGGAGTTGGCTCTATAAATAACTGTCACTTCAGTCCTTAAAATGGTGTCACCCAAACTTCCATACCATTAGAAATATGCTGGAATAAACCTATCCCCATCAATAAATGTAAATTGAATAAAACAGCAGTTAAGATTAAAGTATTTACTTCAATCGTATATATTTTCTTGTGTCTTATTTAGGGAGTTGTCATTTGAGATCAAACTTGGGCCTTTGTCTTGCTAGGCAAGTGTTGCCCAACTTGTTGGCAGTGCAGCCCTTGACATGACTTACTGAGAAATTAAGAATTTGAATTAAGACTGAAATGCAAAAAGGATTAATAATAAAAGTATATTTTAAACAATTTCTATTATTTCTATTTGGTGTTTATAAGACTAAATTTGATGGTCAAATTGCAATTAAATGTGAAATTGATACAAATAAATAAGGAACATAAATTGACTTCTCAGAGGGAAAGAAAGAGAAATATATCCATCCTTCAATAAGTCTAAGTTGTTCTTAAATATTTATATGACTACAATTCCAAATGTCTACAATAGTTACATGTGATGAAAACAGAATTGAGGATAAAAACATGAATACTGATGATATTATTAAAACACAGGTATATAAACTAGAAAACCAAAGAAATTATATCAAGAAACCATGCTGGGCGGTGGTGGCGCACGCCTTTAATCCCAGCACTTGGGAGGCAGAGGCAGGCGGATCTCTGTGAGTTCGAGGCCAGCCTGGGCTACCAAGTGAGTTCCAGGAAAGGTGCAAAGCTACATAGAGAAACCCTGTCTCGAAAAACCAAAAAAAAAAAAGAAAAGAAAAGAAAAGAAACCAACACTAGAACTAACAAATTAATTTTGCAGAAAAATTTCAGAATAACAACAAAGCTCTCAAGGTTGCATATGAGTTACTGCCCGGCCACCACTTGCTTCTCCATATAAAGATGAATGTCTTTAGTAGATGGAATTGAGCTTGTGACTGAAGACATCCATACAGTCACCACAAGGAAGAACATAGCCACAGTGATGTATCCGACCCTACATGGCTTAGTTAGTCTTCAGTTCCACCCCCTGAAAGCATTCAAACCTCATTTCACACTTTCCTTTCATTTAAATTAATTTTCTGGCAATTCTGATTTTGGGGTATGTGCCTCATGTTTTAGAGCAAATGCTCAGGATTATATTTAGTAAAACCCCCTGGTAACTGCAAGCACGATACCTTAGATTTTGTTCTTTCTCTGAAGAAGGATGGGAAAGTTGTCCCTTTAAGGCAGCCTTACCACTTCCTGGAAATGCAGGCTGTGATTTTTGTCCTACAGGAAGGCCTCAGGAACATTTGGGGGTGTGATACAATCCATGGCAGAGCAATTGCCCAATGTACACAGTGCTCTGAGTTCACTCCCCAACACATACAGAAAGAGCTAAGTTAGTTACTTCACTTTGGTGTTCTTATTGAAAAAAAAAAAAACCCAAATGGTGAAATATCAATCATAAAATTATTGGCATTTGGGTGATATTGGGTAATGAAATAATGTAGTAATTTCATGCTAATTCAAGGTAAGAAAACCTATGAGCAAAGTTTCAAAAGACTCTTGGTAAGAAGATGGCCATGCTTGCTGTATATTAATGTAGTGAAACGCCATGCCATTTCCAGTCCTTGCATAAGGTTTTACAATCATGATCTTCAAACAAACAAACAAACAAACAAAATAAATGGAAAACGATGACATCTCCTTGAGCACCCAGAGGACTGAGTTCATAGGGCAAGCTGCCATGTGCAGACTCGAGATACAGGAAAACTCAGAGTTGCTGAGATTTGCTTCTTGGGGCGGGGGGGGGGGGGGAGGTGGTGGTGGCAAAAGCTTAAATAGACACTTTCAGAAATTGCTGAAGGGTAAGTGAGCACCATTTTTCTCTTGTTTTGGTAAGTCTTGAACTGTTTTAAAAATCAAAGCATAATTTTAAAAAATCTTCATGACACTGGATTAAAAAGAAAAAGTAGAATTACACTGAGTTTTCAGAAGTATGGATGGACAAGTATCAGAATATTGTGATGGGAGAGAGCAGCAGGGGTGTCCCAGGGAGACCAGGCATTACTGGGACAACAGACAGCTGGTACAGGTGGCATGAAAGTGGTGACGAATGCCTCCTGTGTTCCAAACGAAACTCCAGAGCTATCAAGAAGAGACACAGCAAACTCCAAGAAAGACAGGAGATGCTTAGCCAAACTTCCTTCAAGCACCTGTCTCCCTTCCCCTCATCTTGAGATTCTACTCCTATTTCCAACTTCTTCTGGCCAAATTTTCCAACTCTGTTTTCACATTATATTGTGTATAACAAATCATGAATCCTATGTAAGCTGTTCTATTGCTCTTTGGAACCAGGTAGAAATTTTATAGCTAGAAAACAAGTTCCCAGATTTGAGAAAACCGAAGACATCACAGAGTGGGTGGAAAGTTTGATGTGGGCTTACCTGCCTCCTGGACTAACGTAAGATGTTTTACTCCCTAATGAACCATGAGGTGGAGTGCAGGGAGTCAGAACTGGTGACTGCGGTTCATCTTAGGTGGAGAGAGACTGTCCTTTAGAGCCTCGGAGTCCTCAGTAGCCTCCGGGCTTCCAGTCTACCCCATCCCTCCCAGTCTCTTATCTGGACTAGCTGACTTTTTGGTAAAGCTTCTCTCAGACTCCATTATGGGTTGTGATTGGGGCCACCCATATGGTATCTGTGGCCTTGTCTGGGGGATCTGTCCGTCCTCAAGGTGGCTGTGGGGGATCTGTCCATCCTCAAGGTGGTTGTGGGGGATCTGTCCATCCTCAAGGTGGCTGTGGGGGTCTATGAGTCTACCTTTACTCCTGTTCTCAGCTTCACACATGGGACTTTAAATACAGACTTCTAAAAAGTTCTGTAGAGCAAATAGCCATAAAACAATATTTCAAAGAAAACAACAAAATGACAAATTAATAGGTGCAGTTTATTATTATATATGTACAGGAGAAAAATAATTTTATTAAATGATACAAATGTGATAAATATTATTTGTTGAGGTCTCTACATTAGACCAATATGAAGAACCTATTCAATGTTAAGATGGGAACACAGTTTAGGCACTCCAAAGAATAGTGGAAAAAGAAATGAGCATCTGGCAAAACATAATTTTGCTCAAAATTGAGTATTTGAATTCTATTTTTTTCCTGTGGTACTGAGGGTTGAAACCATGGTCTACCACATGCTGATTAAGGACTGTATACTGAGCTGTAACCCCAGAATTTTTTTTACTACTTATTTTGATACAAAATCTCACTGAGCTGAGCAGATCGGTATTAACTTTGCTCTGTAGTCTAGGCCGACCCGAATCTTGCCTAAACTGCCTGAGTAGCTGGGATTCCAGGCCTAGGCTGTCAGAGCTGGCTCAAGGGTTTGGACTCTAGAAGAGCATTGGTATCTTATTTTGTCCTGTTTAGGCCCCACGGATCACTCACCACAGTAAAGCATTTAATACTGAAGGCACAGATACATGCAGTTCTGTATTAGAACCTGCTAGAGTCCTTTTGGAGATGGAACCCACAAAACTGGCCCAGGAAAACCCCAGGACTTAAGCGCTCTTCTGTTTTCCTCAACTCCAGTTCTGAGAATCCATCCACAGTAGTAAGGTCCTGACCAGGCTCTGGGATGGGGAAGGGCAGGCAAGATTAGGCTTTTTGTATGCCACTGTGTGAGTGCATGAATTTGTGTGTGTATTTTAACTGGACTTTCAGTTGATATATGGTTAGGCTAAGAGTTTAGATTCTAAACAGTGGTTCTCAGCCTTCCTAATGCTGCGACCCTTTAATACAGTTCATGCATGGTGACTCCCAATCATAAAATTATTTTTTGTTGCTACTTCTTAACCGTAACTTTGCTACTGTTATGAAATGTAGTATAAATACCTGTGTTTTCAGATGGTCTAAGGCGACCCTTGTGAAAAGATCATTTGACCCAAAGGAGTTGAGACCCACAAGTTGGAAAACTCTGGTTTAGAAGAAACAAAAATACACTGAAGCTGTGGTACTACTGTATTTTTACAGAGGAAAGTGTAAACACTATATTTCAACATGCAAAAAACTCAAGTTTAAAGAGTAGAAAACACAGCCAGGTGGTGGCGGCTCATACCTTTAATCCCAGTGCTTGGCAGGCAGAGGCAGATGGGTCTCTGAGTCTGAAGCCAGCCTGGTCTAGAGAGTGAGTTCTGGGACAGCCAGGACTTACGCAGAGAAACCCTGTCTTGAAAAAACCAAAACAACAACAACAACAGAGAATAGAAAATAGGATAGAATCCCAAGGGTTAAAAAGGAAAAGGAAGAAGGGGAAAAAGGGCAAACAACAACAGCCTCACCAAGGAGCAGCACGTAGCTATTCCATGATGGGCAGGAACGTAGGGGCTACTTAGGTACAAAGGAACAGCACACAGAACAAAGAGAAAGTGTAACGTAGAGCAGAAAGTTTGCACGATGCAACGACATAAACATGCACACACGGAAGGGCAGTGAAGAAAATTTAGAGAGATATAAATAATACTTAATGTTCTTTGGTGTTTTTTTCTGTAAAAATGGCTGAGTGCAAAACTGGAGAGCATGTATTACTCAGATCAAACTTGTGTCCACAAATGACACAATTGAAACCATCATAACTCGTATATGTGGAGTGCAAATATGCCTGATTTTGTGTAACTGGGATGTCCCTAAGAGCCTCTGTGTGCACTGGTTAGAAGAGCCTGGCACAGCAGACAAGGCTCCTTGCTTTTACCAGTGCATATCTGCGGACTCAGCCAGATATCCTGTGTGGGCATCAGCCTTTCAAAGCTCACATCTAAGGCTGTGGGTGGATGTGCAGGCCCCTGAGAACACTTTTTTTTCTTTCCCATCCTGGAAACTGCATCTTAGTTCTCAGAGTAGGTTGCTGGGCTCCAGCACGCTTTTGAAGAGCTATGATCTCAAGGTCTCCAAAGTGACATGTGAGAATGAGGAACTTCACTGGAAAACAACAACAACAACAACAACAACAACAACAACAACAACAACAACAACAAAGCCCTCTCAAGATAAGAGGGAAAGTTCTGATGACAGAATTCTGTTGGTGGAGGGTAAGATGAAGTTAGGTCTTTCTTTGTTTTTGCGTGTGTGCGTGCGTGCGTGCGTGCGTGCGTGCGTGCGTGTGCATGCACATCTGTGCATGAGGTCCTGTGGGTGCGTGTACCTGTGTGAGTGTACATGTACAGGCCAGAGGACAACTTCAACTGTCATTCTCAGGAATGGCATCCCCCTCCTTTGAGACAAGGCCTGTCACTGGCCTGGAGATCACCAATTAAGCTGTAATGGGTAGCCAGTGAGCTCCAGGGATCCAGTGTCTCCACCTCCCCAGCACTAAGATTTAAAAACACACTACCAATGCTCTACCTTTTTACATGGAACTGAGACTCTTTTTTTTTTTTTACCATTATTGAAAACAGATTCTTTCCTTATAAATATATCCTGATTATAGTTTGCCCCTCCCTCTACTTCTCCCAGTTCCTCCCACCATCCCTCCCATCTAGATACACTCTCTTTCTGTCTCTTATTAGAAAAGAACAAACTTCTAAGAGATAACATTCAAACATGACAAAATAAAGTATAATAAGATTAAGCAAAAACTTTCATATTGAAGTTGGATATGGAAACTCAACAGAAGGAAAAGAGTCCCAAGAGCAGGCACAAGAGTCAGAGACCACCTCCCCCCTTGTTCTTATAGTCAGGAGTCCCATTAAAAACCCTAAGCTAATATCTATAATATGTACTCAGAGGACCTGGTGCAGACCCATTTAAACTCTGTGCTTGCTGCTCAGTCTCTGTGAGCTCAGATGCACCTTGCTTAGTTGATTCAGAGGGCCTTGTTCTCTATCCCCTCTGTTTCCTACAAACTTTCCAACTCCTCTTCCCTGAGGATTCAAGGGATTCCCTGAGCTCTAAGGGAAAGATCTGATGAATACCTCCAATTTAGACTCTCTCCCCACATGTCTGGCTATGGGTCTCTGCATCCTTCTGCTGCTAGAGGAAGCCTCTCTGATGATGACTGGATAAGTCATTGATCTATGAGTATAACAGAATATTATTAGGAATCATTTTTTTTAGATCAGCTGTGTTTAGTTTTACCCTAGGTCTCTGGGCTGTCTAGTCTCTGGTTCTTGGTTACCCAAGCAGTGTTGGGTATGGGCTCCTTCTTGTGGAGTGGTCCTTAAGCCATATGCACGTGGCTGGCCACTCTCACGTGTTCTGAGCCACCAAGGACAGATTGTAGGTTTGTGTTTCTCTTTTGGTAGCCTCAGAGAACCTTCCCTTACCAAAGAGTCTGGAACACAGGGTGAGGGCTCCATGTGGGACTATCTTAACTTTCCTGTGTTCAGTGAAGTGTGTGGGTGCTGTCCTAGGCAATGGGGCCCCTCTGTCAGTTTACAGAGAGCAACGTTTTGTCTTAGCAACAGCCTGGGTTATTTGGGGATCTCCATGGGACCTCTTGGGCCAACAACTCAATTGAATGCATCCTATTCTTGCCACTGGAAGCCTGGTCTGACTACAAGAGATGCCCAGGTGAGACTCCGTATCCCCCATTACTAAGAGTCCTCATTAAGATCACCTTCATAGATTCCAGGAAGTTTCCACTGTATGCTTCCACACCACCTTAAGTGTCCCCCAATTCTAGCCATCTCTTCCTGAGCTCTCTCTCCCACCTTATCACTTCCTCATCTGATATCCCAGACCCTGTCGCCACACTCCTGTCCCTACCTACCCACAGTTTGCCCATAAAATCTATTCTATTTTCCCCTTCCAGGGAGACCCTTGTGTCCCCCCCTAAATTCCTCCTCTTTACCTAGCCTCTGTGGGTCTATGGATTACCGATTGTAGCTTGGTTATCATTACATAATGGCTAATATCTCCTTAAAAGTAAATACATGCCATATTTATCTTTCTAGGTCTGGATTATTTCACTCAGGATTTTTTTTGTGTGTGTTTTTTTGTTTTGTTTTGTTTTGTTTTTTAGTTCCATCCATTTACCTATAAATTTCATGGTGTCATTTTTTTTTGAACTGCTGAGTAATACTTTATTGCGTAGATGTACCACATTTTCTCTATCCATTCTTCTGTTAAGAGACATCTAGGTTGTTTCCAGTTTCTGGCTATTATGAATAAAGATGCAATGAACATGATTAAGCTAGTGTCCTTGTGGTAGGGTAGAGTATTCTTTGGGTAAATTGTCAAGAGTGGCATGTTGTGGAATATTAATTTAAGATGTGTTACATTTGTTTATGCTGTGGAATATTTGTTTAATGATGCAAAAGTGTATTGTGTTCTTTTATGTTACATTTGTTTAACTCAGTAAAGCTGTGTTATTTTGCCTGCCTAAAACACTGGATGGTCTAATAAAGAGCTGAATGGTTACTACCTAGGCAGGAGAGAAACAGGTGGGGATGCCAGGCAGAGAGGACAAATAGGGGGAGAAATCTAGACTTGAGAGAAGAGTGAGGAATGAGAAAAGAAGGAGAGGAGGATGCCAGGGGCCAGCGACACAGCCACACAGTCAGTCACAGAGTAAGAAGAAAGATATATAGAATAAAGAAAGGTAAAAAGCCCAGAGGCAAAATGTAGTTAAAGAGAAATGGGATAATTCAACTTAGATAAGCTGGCTAGAAATAAGCTAAGCTAAGTATGGTCATTTATAAGTAAGAATGATTTTCTGTGTATTTATTTGGGAGCTTGGTGGTGGGACCCCAAAGATTTAAAAAAAAAAATAAAACAAACAAACAAAAACCAACAAAAAACTCCCAACTATAGTGGTATAGCTGGGTCCTGAGATAGATTGATTTCCATCTTTCTGAGGAGCTGCCATATTGATTTCCATAGTGGCTGTACAAGTTTACTCTCCTACCAGCAATGGAGGAGTGTTCCCCTTGCTCCACATCTTCGCCAGCATGAGCTTTTCACTTGTGTTACTGATCTTAGCTGTTCTGACAGGTGTAAGATAGAATCTCAAAGTAGTTTTGACTTGTATTTCCCTGATGGCTAAGGGTGTTGAACATTTCTTTAAGTGCTTCATTTTGAACTTCCTCTATTGAGAATCTCTGTTTAGATCTGTACCCCAATTTTAATTGGATTATTTGTTTGTTTTTGATATCTAGTTTCTTGAATTTTTTTAGATATTTTGGAAATTAGCCCTCTCTCAGATAAGGAGTTAATTAAAAATATTTTCCCATTCTGTAGGCTGCCTCTTTGTCCCATTGATAGTATCCTTTGCCTTACAGAAGCTTTTCAGTTTCACGAGGCCCCATTTATTGATTGTTGATCTTCATGCCTGCACCATTTGTGTTCTGTCCAGGAAGTTGTTTCCTGTGCGAATGAGTTCAAGGCCATTCCCCACTTTGCCTTCTGTTAGCTTCAGTGTATCTGGCTTTATGTTGAGGTTTTTGATACACTTGGTCCTGAATTTTATGAAGCGTGATAGATATGAATCTGTTTGCATTCCTCTATATGCAGACATCCAGTTATACCAACACCATTTGTTAAAGAAGTAGCCTTTTTTCCTTTATCAAAAATCAGGTGTCCTAGGTGTGTGGATTTATGTCTGGGTCTTCAATTTGATTTAATTGATAACATATCTGTTGTTACATCAATACCCTGTGGTTTTTATTACTATAGCTTTGTAGAACACTTGAAATGGGGAATGGTGAGACCTCCAGTAATTCTTTTATTGTTCAGGATTATTTTAGCTAGCCTTGTTTTTTTGTTTTTCCATATGAAATTGAGACTCATCCTTTCAAGATCTGTGAATAATTGTATTGCAATTTTGACAGGGATTGCATTGAATCTGTAGATTACTTTTGGTATGATGGCTGTTTTTACAATGTTAATCCTACTGTTCCATGAGCATGGGAGATCTTGTCATCTGTTATCTTCAATTTCTTTCTTCAAAGACTTGAAGGTTTTCTCATACAAGTCTTTCACTTATTGTTGGTTGCCTTTGCTCTTTTTTGGGGGCCTGCACCCAGCTCCCAAATAAATCACATATATGAGGCTTATTCTTAGTTACAAATGCCCAGCCTTAGCTTGGCTTGTTGCTAGCCAGCTTTCTTTAACTTAAATTACCCTGTCTACCTTTGCCTCTGGGCTTTTCCCGTTCTCTTACTTCTGTAAAGCTTCCTTTCCTACTCTGTGGCTGGTTGTGTAGCTGGGTGGCTGGTCTCTGGAGTCCTCCCCTTCTCTGACTACTTCTTTCCTGATCTCCCAGATTTCTCCTTCTATATATCCTCTCTGCCTGCCAGGCTGCCTAGCCTTTCTCCTGCCTTGCTATTGGCTGTTCAGTTCTTTATTAGACCATCAGGTGTTTTACACAGGCACAGTAACACAGCTTCAGAGAGTTAAACAAAAGAAACACAACTTAAGATATTATTCTACAACAGTCAGTTATTTGTTTAGTTACTCCAAGATATTTATAATATTTGAGGCCACTGTGAAAGGTATTGTTTTCCTGATTTTTCCCCAGCCTGTCATTTGTATATAAGAGGGTTTCTGATGTTTTGTGACTTAATCTTGTATCCAGCCACTTTGCCAAAAGAGTTTATCAGCTGTATGCTGGGTATGCTGTGAATGTGTTGCTTGGATTGATTGATAAATAAAATGCTGATTGGCCAGTAGCCAGGCAGGAAGTATAGTATAGGCGGGACAAGAGAGAGGAGGATTCTGGGAAGTGGAAGGCTGAGTAAGGAGATGCTACCAGTTGCCACCATGAGAAGTAAGATGTAAAGTACCAGTACGCCACAAGGCACATGGCAACTTATAGATTAATAGAAATGGGTTAATTTAAGATATAAGAACTAGATAGCAAGAAGCCTGCCACAGCCATACAGTTTATAAGTGATATAAGTCTCTGTGTGTTTACTTGGGTCAGAGTGGCCACGGGCCTGAGCAGGAACTATGTGGACACAGGAAAACTCCAACTACAGATGTAAGAGTTCCCAGTGGAAATTTTAGGATTACTTATGCATACTATATCATCTGCAAATCATAATACTTTTATTTCTTCCTTTCTAATTTGTATCCCTTCATTGTCCTTCAGTTTTCTTTTTGCTCTAGGTAATAATTCAAGTACTATATTGAATAGATATGGAAAGAGTGGAACCTTGTCTTGTTCCTGATTTTAGTAGAATTGCTTTGCATTTCTCTCCATTTAATTTGATGTTGGCTGTTGGCTTGCTGTACATTGCCTTTAATATGTTTAGGTATGTCCCTTGTATCACTAACCTCTCCCAGACTTTTATCATGAAAGGTGTTGGGTTTTGTCAAAGGCCTTTTCTGCATCTAAGAGATGAATGAGATGATCATGTTTTTTTTTTTCTTTCAGTTTGTTTATATGATGGATTACATTTTCTGACATCATATATTGAACCATCCCTGTGTCTCTGGGTTGAAGTTTATTTGATCATGGTAGATGATCTTTTTGATGTGTTCTTAGATTGCCTCTGGGTACTGGCACTCCAGGCAGTGTCAGGGGTGGGCATGCTCTCAGGCTGGATCAGTCAAATTGCCATTCCTACATTCTCTGTGCCTCCCTTACTCCAGCACATCACATAGGCAAGCAAGACTGTAGTTTGAAGGTTATTTGGCTGGGTTGGTGTCCCAATACCTATACATAGAAGATAACTAGTTCAGGCTATGTATCCACCATTTCTAGGATTCATAGCTGGGGTTAACATCCAACCCACCAACTTGATCCCACATGTTTCCATCCCCACCTGCCCCCAGTCCATCATGGCTGGGTTGGTGTTCCAATACCTCCACTGGAAGTCTTGTCTGGTCACAGGAGATGATCAATTTGGGCTATGCATTCCCTGTTACTAGGAGTCTTAGCTGGGGTCATCCTTGTAGATTCCTGGGAGTTTCCTTTGCACCTGACCCTGAAATGCCCCCTTTCTAGTCATCTCTTTCAGCACTTTCCCCTTCCAAACTCATCCCTCATGTTGTTCCCCAGCCCCAGTCCATCTTGGAAATCTCTTTGATTTTCCCTTCCCAGGGAGATCCAAGTATCTCCACTTAAGTTCTCTTTATTACCTAGCCTCTCTATGAGGATTGTTATGTGATCTCGATTTAAGTTTGGTAAGTGGTATCTACCAAGAAAACTGTCCATTTCTTTTAGATTTTCCAATTTTGTGGACTATAGGATTTAAAGTATGTCTTTATGATTCTCTGGATTTCCTCAGTGTCTGTTGTTATGTTCTTCTTTTTGTTTCTGATTTTGTTCATTTGGGTATTCTCTCTCTGCCTTTTAGTTAGTTTGGATAAGGGTTTATCTATCTTGTTGATTTTTCTCAAAGAACCAACTTGTTGTTTCATTGGTTCTTTGTACTCTTCTTTTTATTTGTATTTTATTGATCTCAGTCCTGTGTTTGACTATTTCTTGCTGTCTAGTCCTCTTGGATGTGTTTACTTTTTTTTTTTTTTTTTTTAGAGTTTTCAGGTGTTCTGTAAATTGCTAGTATGAGAGCTCTTGAATTTTTTTCTTATGTAGGCACTTAGTACTATTAACTTGCCTCTTAGACCTGCTTTTATTGTATCCTAAAAGTTGATTGGTTGATAAATGAAGCTGCATTGGCCTATGGTCAGGCAGGATAAGGTTAGGCAATATATTAGACCTGAAAAAGAGAGGAAGAAGGATGGAGTCAGGAGAGATGCCAGCCCGCCACCCAAGGAGCAACAAGATGCCAGCAGACTGGTAACACCATGGTCATGCAGCAACATATAGATTAATAGAAATGTATTGAGTTAAGTTATAAGAGCTATCTAACAAGAAGCCTCACCCATAGGCCATATAGTTTGTAAATAATATAAGCCTCTGTGTGTTTACTTGGGACCAAGCGCCTGCCGGATGCCAGTGGGAGAGATTTGTCCTGACTGTGGGGCCGGGCAGGACTGGAGAAACTTCTGGCTACAGAACTGCTTTTGTTGTATTTTGTAAGTTCGGGTATGTTGTACACTTATCTTAGTTCAGTTCTAGAAAGTCTTTAATACCTTTTTCTTTCTGGTTTGACCCAGTTTTTATTCAGTAGAGAGTTCAGTTTCAATGAGTTTGTAAGCTTTCTGTTGTTTCTATTGTTGATATCCAGCATTAATCTGTGGTGGTCTGATAAGGCTGCATGGAGTCATTTCAATTTTCTTGGTGTCCAGGCATGTAGTCAATTTTAGAGAAAGTTCCATGAAGTGCAGAGTAGAAAGTATATTTTTTTGTGTTTGGGTAAAATGTTCTGTAAATATCTGTTAGGTCCATTGGTTTATAAAGTTTTTTAGGTTCGATATATCTCTGTTTAGTTTTTGTCTGGATGACCTGTCCATTGGTGAGAGTGGGATATTAAAGTCTCCCACTATCAGTGTGTGAGAGTCAATATGTGACTTAAGTTATATTAGTGTTTTTTTTTTTTTTTTTTTTAACAAACTTGCAAACTTGAGTGCCCTTGTGTTTGGGGCATAGATGCTGAGAACTGAAATGTCATCTTGGTGGATTTTTCCTTTGATAACAATGTAGTATCCTTCCTGATCTCATCTGATTAGTTTTAGTTTGAGATATATTTTGCTAGATATTAAAATGGCTGCACCAGCTTGCTTCTTAGGTCCATTTGCTTGGAACATCTCTTTCTAATCCTTTATCCTGAGGTAATGTCTATCCTAGATTTTAAGGTATGTTTCTTGGATATAGCAGAAAGACAGACCCCATTTTTCCATCTATCCTGTCTGTGTCTTTTTATTGATGAATGGAATCTGTTAATATTAGAAATATCAATGAGCAATGGTTGTTGATTCCTGTTATTTTGTTGTTTTGGTGGTGATGGTGGTGGTGGTAGTGGTGGTGGTGGTGATGGTGGTGGTGTGTGTGTGTGTGTGTGTGTGTGTGTGTGTGCATTCCTTCCGTGGTTTTGTTGGTGTGAGATTATTTAACTCTTGTGTTTTCCTTAATGTAGTTAATCTCCTTATGTTGGACGTTTTCTTCTAGTACCTTCTGTAGGCCTGGATTTGTAGATAGATATTGTTTAAATTTGATTTTTATTATAGAATATCTTCTTTTATCCATTAATGGTGATTGAATGTTTTGCTGGGTATAGTAGTCTAGGCTGGCATCTGTGGTCTCTTAGAGTCTGCAGCATGTCCATCATATCTGTCCAGGCCGTCTGGCTTTTAGAGTCTCCACTGAGAAATCAGGTGTAGTTCTAGTAGGTCTGCCTTTATATGTTATTTGGTCTTTTTTCCTTGCAGCTTTTAATATTCTTTCTTTGTTCTGTATGTTTAGTGTTTTGATTATTGTGTAATGAGGGGACTTTCTTTACTGGTCCGATCTTTTTGGTGTTCTGTAAGTTTCTTGTACCTTTGTAGGCATATCCTTCTTTAATTTTGGACACTTTTTTTCTATGATTTTGTTGAAAACATATTCTGGGCCTTTGAGCTGGGATTTTTCTTGTTCCTCTATACCTGTTATTCTAATCTAAGGTTTGGACTTTTCATAGTGTCCCAGATCTCCTGGACGTTTTGTGTCAGGAGTTTTTTAAATTTAACATTTTCTTTGACTGGTGTATCCATTTCTTCTATCTTGTCTTCAGTGCCTGAGGTTCTCTCTTCCATCTCTTGTATTCTCTTGGTGAGGCTTGCCTCTGTAGTTCCTGCCTAAATTCCTAAATCTTTCCTTCTCACTGTTCCCTCAGTTTGAGTTTTCTTGATTGGTTTTATTTCTAATCCAGGTCTTGAGCAGCTTTATCTGTTTCCCTCCACTGTTTGTGTCTCATGCATTTCTTTAAGAGATTTATTCATTTCCATTTTAAGAACCTTTATCATCTCCATACATTTGGTTTTAAGGTCTTTTTCTTGTGCTTCATCTGTGTTGGAATGTCCAGGGCCTGCTGTTCAGGGACAGCTGGGCTCTAATGGAGGCATGTTGCCCTGACTGTTATTGATTGTGTTTTTATGCTGCCATCCTGGATCTGGGTTTGGGATGGTTATAGGTCTGGATTTATCTTTGTTGGGTGGATGTTTTGTTCCTTGGTTTGTGTTTCCTCTCTGGATTTTCAGAGAGTGTGAAGGCTGTGTGTTGCCTGTTTTTCCAGCCTGTTGAGCTGGTATGTTTAGAGGGAACGCCTGCTCCTGTTGGAGGCTGGGACACTGGGATGAGTTGGGGGAAGAGGGGTTGGAGAAGGTCTTTGTGATCTGTTGGGGATGGGGTCAGAGAGGGAAGGGAGGGCACAGCAGAGCTGGGGATGAGACTGGGGGATTAGAGCTCAGGAGCAGTAGGAGAGGCTTGGGTCAGCCTTCATTCTGCTGTTGGCCTGGGAGGTTAGCAGGAGGTGTCTGCTGAAGTTGGAGTCTGGGACACAGCAACAAGTGTATGTGGGGAGTTAGTAGGGGGTGGTTTGTGGGATCCACAGGAGATGTGGGCAGGGTGAGGGAAGGCTGCAGGTGGTGCTATGTTTCAGTGTTAGAGACAAGACAGGGGCATTGCGTCTGGGGGAGCAGAGAGAGAGAGAGAGAGGTCTCCAGGCAGCCTACCTGGTTTTCTAGTAGGCGTGGCTTGTGGAACTGAGACTCAGGCTTGCAAGGCGATCACTTTACCTCCTGCCCAGGCTTTTCTCTTTTTTTTCTCTCTCTCTTTCTCCCTTTCTCCCTTTCTCTCTCTCTTCTCTCTCTCTCTCTCTCTCTCTCTCTCTCTCTCTCTCTCTCTCTCTTTCTTTCTTTTTTCTTCTTTTTTTTGTAACTGAAAGAGGCTAAAAGCTACTACAGTCAGGATGACTTGGCATATACCTAGATATGATGGTTAACTTGTAATTTTAGCTTGCTCCAACCAAGAATCACCTGAGAATTGGGTCTCAGACTAGTAACTGTCTTGATCTGTTTGCCCTGTGTGCGTGTCTGGAGCTTGTCTTGACTATTAATTATGACAGGAGAACCTACCTTGGATGTGGGTAGCACCATTTCATAGGCTGGGCCTCAGCTGCGTAAGGAGAAAGGAATTGGCTCAGCAGAAGGGGGCCCCAGCAGGGTGCATTCACTCCCCGCTGCTCTGCTTGTGACTGTGGATGTGTGGGACTGGCTGTCTTAAGATCTGTCTCTGTGACTTCCCCTTGATGATGGACAGTCATCTGGAATTGTGAGCTGCACGATCCCTTATCCCCAAAGCTGCTTTTGGTCATGGTGCTTTATCATAGCAACAGAAATGAAGCTTGGACACCATGTTAGGAGGCAAACATAGATCGGTTCCATCCTGGAAAGATGAGGCTTTCATTTCCATATTAACAGGTTGCCATGCTAGACAGGGAAGTATCAGCTCCAAGCCAAAGGCAGGGGCTGTGCCTTCTGGGCTGGGAAACCAGAGGGGTGTAGCTCATTCTCTTGCACTCCAGCTCTGTGACACGTGTGACTCTGTGTCATCACTTGGCTTTTCTGAGCCTCAGGTTTCCCTTTGGCAAATGGTTGCCCCTGCCTTCCAGGGCTGTTTTGGGATGAAACAGGGTTGCACACTCCAGGGCCTAAGCAAGTTTTCCATCAGCATTAGCTGTGGTTGGTTTTGGCAGAAATGGGATTGTGTTTTGAAGGGGCCTCTGGAGACTGAGATATCATTGTGAAACTGAGATCTCTTCAGATAATCAGGGTTCTAAAAAGTCTTGGAGGCTGCTGGGTGAGCGATATATTTCTACTTATTAGGGCATGCAAGAGGGCCGTGCAGAATAACACAGCTTACCAACTGGAAGAAGCCGTGCTCACAGAGAGGCAAAGGCTGACTGCAAGCGTTTGTCACCGGGTGCTCTATTTATTTGCAATGTCTTAATGAGGCTTGGTTATGGTTCTGACCCTAGTGAGCCATCATAAAACCAGATAAATAGCACAAGGGTGGCTGTTGGACTCATCAGGTCAGCTGATGGGGTGTTTTCCTAAACCTTACAAAGCTGTAGGTTTCTCTGCAGGACACAAAGAAAGGAGTATCCCAGACACAAACTAGGAAAAGAAAGGAACGTTCAAAGGCAAAGAATCATTAAAAATCCCTTAGGTGAGAAGTAGAATTGTTTTTTTGGACAAGTTTTAATTGTATCCTGAAGTTCTTGCCTCCATTCTGATCTTGACTAAACTTGACAACTGGTGCATACACAGACCAGCAATGAGAGCTCCGGCCAGTTGTTGGTGAGACAGGGCACCTCTCAGTAATGCCCACTTTCCAAAGAACAGACCCAGTCCTGGGAGAAAGGCATTGATTCCTCCTGATCACCTCTTAAAGGCCCCACAGTTCCACTACAATGGAAGTTTAGTTTTCAACATTAAACTTCTAGGGATACATTCAAGCCATTTGATCCATGCTCACGTTACCAACCCTGTGCTTTATTCATGGATGAACCATGTACACCACATGCATGCTCTCCTGCGTAATTGTTTGGGCTCTCTGAGTTGCCTTATTTTAAGCTTATATCTTCACAGTTGCTGCTGTCACTGACTCTGAATGCCTTGGCTACAATCTCAGTCTGTTTCCCTGTCACAGTGATAACGACACCCTGGCGGAAACAACTCAAAGGAAGAGGGTTTATTTGGTGCACAGTTCAAGGTACAGTCCACCACCAGGAATTCAAGGCAGTAGGAGATCTAGCAACTGCTCACTTTGTGTCTGTTGTCAACAGAAGAGAGCCATGAATGCATGCTGGCTCAGCCCCTGTTCTTCATTTATACAGTTCAGGATTCCCTGTCCACGGAGTTGTGCCAACCACAGTGAGTGGGCCTTTCTACCTCAATGCAATCAAGATGACCCCTAACAGGCATGCCCAGAGGCTCATCTTCTGGAGGATTCTGCATTTCACCAAGTTCACAATTAATACTAACCATCACCATCACTTGTATAACATTCTTTGAGTCCTTGAACATTAGAAATTGTTTGTTCTTGATGCTTGAATTATGGCTTAGCAGCTTATAGAATTATACTGAAAATAATTTTCCTTGAGAAATTTGAAGACATTTCTCTATCAATTTCCAGTTACTGTTATGTTTTTAACTCTTATCCAGTTACTGTTATGTTTTTACCCCCTGGTTCCTCTGCACTTTCCCCTTGTACTCTTCTCTGGGAGCAGAGTGTAGCAGCATCCTTGTGTTGAACTTCTGGAGTTCAGGCCCATGAGCCATGCCTCCATGGCTCAGTCCTCCTGGCTCACAACCACATTGAATACATGACCTCAGTTCTAAGAAGTTTCCTGAGGTTTCTAATTGTGGATTTCCTCTTTGATTTTCCGTCCCAATTTCATAAAGCTTATTATTTCCCTACTAGATTCTCAGAACTCATCTTCTATTCATCTCTTGATTCTCTATTTTTAGATCATGTTTTTCTTGTCAATCTTTTTATTGATCCTTTTCTTTCTTTTTTCTTTTTGGTTTTTCAAGACAGGGTTTTACTGTGTGGCCTTAACTGTCCTAGAACTTGCTCTGTAGACCAGGTAGACCTTGAACTGAAAGACATCTACCTGCCTCTGCCTCAATGCTGGGATTAAAGGTGTGTGCCACCACCCCCTGGCTTGAGTTTTTAATTCCTATCACGTCAGAGCACCTGGGAAGCAGGGTTTAGAGTCTTCTTCCAGGAAGTACAGTGGGGGCCTCCTGGAGGAAGGGCTTAGGTCACAGGCTGCGCATTGAGACGGATGCATAGTAGGTACACAATAAAACACAGAGAGGAAGATAACCAAAAGAACAAGATGTAGGCAAAGGAGATGCAACAGCTTAGGTATGGAGGTTTTACAGAGAGTGTCCTCCCTAGGCTTCCGTATGTGTGTGCTTGCCCCCCTGGTTGTGGTGCTGTTTGAGGAGGTTCAGAGGCATGAGCTAGAAAGTTACCACTGGGCAAGCTTTAGAGTGGAAAACCTCTCCGGCTTTCACTTTGCTCTTTCCGCTGTGTTTGTGTTTAAAGATGTGAGCTCTCGGCGTCCCGCTCCTGTGGCCATGTCTGCGGCGTCCCTCTCCTGTGGCCATGTCTGGGGCGTCCCGCTCCTGTGGCCATGCCTGCGGCTTGCCGCTGTGCCTCTGCTCCACACCACGGACCCTTACCCCTGAGGGATGGCAAACCAAACAAACTGTTTCTTCCTTAAGTTGCCTTTGGTCATGGTGTTTTTATCACAGCCACAGAAAAAGTGACTGGCACAGTAGATCTAGGAAAAAGAGTACTTAGATACTTCTATAGATTAAAATCTATATCAGATCTAGGTCCTAGAGAAGAGTTCTAGGTGGAAACAAGTTCAAACAGCCCTAACCTCAAATAGAATCCCAGTGGATCCTCTACCAGTCACACCATTAAGACCTTGACTGAAAACCTTGCAGCTTTAGAGGCCTGAATGGGATAAGCGCTACTGAACACATGTAACACATTTCCTACTTGTTTCAAGTTACATATCTATCTGTCTTTCTATCTATCTATCTATCTATCTATCTATCTATCTATCTATCTATCTATCTATCATCTATCTATCCATCCATCTATTATCTATCTATCTATCTATCTATCTATCTATCTATCTATCTATCATCTATCCATCATCTATCTATCATCCATCCATCTATCATCAATCTATCTATCTATCTATCTATCTATCTATCTATCTATCTATCTATCTATCATCTATCCATCATCTATCTATCTATCCATCTATCACCTATCTATCATCTATCTATTTATCTATCTATCTATCTATCTATCTATCTATCATCTATCTATCTTTCTATCATCTATCTATCTATCCATCTATCACCTATCTATCATCTATCTATCTATCTATCTATCTATCTATCTATCTATCTATCTATCTATCTATCTATCTATCTATCTATCTATCTATCATCTCACATATTTTTAACAGTATACGTACTTGCACACATATAGTTCGCATAGTCTTAGTAAAATATAGGGGTTCACTAAAGCGAAATAGTTTGCCAATAAAATGAAAATGCTGGCCAACCTCAGGGAAGTAGCTTGGTCAGTGTTTACGCATATGACTGCATTTTGTAAGCATCCTGTGTTCTGATCTTTGTGATGCTGAAACTGCTCTCTAGCAGGTCATCTAGTATGTTGCAGAGACGTGAGGAAAAGCAGATGTTAGTTCCTGAGAGGGAGACTCCCCGCTGGGCCTCCTGCCAGAGCAAGCCTGGGGAGCATGTCTCAGCCCGTGTCTAGCGCATATATTTCTCTTCTCCTTTTTAAACCCCCTGGGGTTTGGACTGCTTGCTTCTGTCCTGGGTTCCTTTCTTCCCAGGACTTGTGACACGCTGTCTTCCCATTTTCCTTTTCTCCTGCTGTCACCAAAGTCCAAGCACTCAGGGTCTTTAAGCTTTTACTACTGATCCCTTCCTGTCTTGGGAAACAGCCTGCCCAGCTCATTTCTAATAAACTCCCTGGCTCATCTCTAGTTAGGAGATGAATGAGCAGCATGTGAGTATGGTGATATTTTATTTGTATTCAAATGTTATTTGTATGTTAATAAATAAAGTTGCCCGGGGGGTCAGAGCTATTAGCAAGCTATAGGAAAGCAGGGCAGTGGTGGTGTATGCTTGTAATCCCAGCACTTGGTAGGCAGAGCTAGGTAAGTCTCTGTGTGTTCAGGGATACAGCCATTATTGGATATACATGCCTTTAATCTCAATACCAACCATAGAACACCTGGAGGTCTATACAGAAAGGCCATGACGAGGCGGTCATGTGGTTGGGTTTACAACCAATGAGAAAGCAGAACAGAAACACTATAAAAAGACAGACACAGAGGAAGTGGTTCTGGTTCAGAGAGGTAGGACCACCACAGGAGGAAGGGTAAGGTTTTAGCTCTTAGCTCTGACCTCTTGGCTTTCTTCTTTGCATTAGTTCTGTGTTTCTTATTTAATAAGATGGTTGGTTACATCTACATGTGAGTTCATGTTGACTAAATGAATGAAGATGTTTGTAACATTTATAGTGCCTACATGGTTCCTGAAGACCCTCCCAGAGGTCTGACAGGTTCAAAGTCCCTTAAATTCTCTTTGACTTGAGCCCTTGGAAAGAAACCCCATTTCTGTCTAGCCAATGCCTTGCTGTCCTTTCAGATTTGGTGATAGTAAGTTCTCTTATGTGATGCTCCTCAGACTTGAAGGTGCAAAAGAATTACCTGGAAGTGCTGCTGGAGCCTCAGATTCCTAGGTCCCACCTCAAGAGATCCAGGTCTAGAAGGTCCGAGTAACACTGACACTGTTGGGCCACAGACTGAAACAAGACCTAGGCACTGAGCAGCTGCAGTTCTTGGTAGACCAATTGGTGTTTCCTCATCCCCCTGGGAGCCACAGTTCAGACCTACACGTCCTATAGTTCAGAGAGCTCTAGTACTCTGTGCTATGTCTTTTCTCTTCAACATGACAACCAGACCTTTGAGTTGATTTCCTTAAGAAAAAGAAAAGGGTTGAGGCTAGAAGGTGGTTCAAAGGGTAAAGGTGCTTGCTGCTCAAGCCTGGTGACCTGAGTTAGAATCCTGGGACCCATGTAAAGATGGGCAGAGAGAATAGACTCCACAAAGTTGGCCTCTGACCTCTACATGTATGCTGTGGCACATATGCACACATGCACACACACACACACATGCACACATACACACGTATACACACACACACACACACACACACACACACACACACACACACACACACAGTTTCAGAAAGGTGGTGAGGAAGGACAGGATGGAGAAGAAGGAAACTATTTGTTTCAGAAAGATGCAGTCTCTGTACTTGACAGGCCAGGGACAATCACGTGTTTATGCCATTGAATGCCCAGAACAACCTATGGTGTTCCTATGGCCCGTCTGTTTTGCAGGCGTGTTCAGTGACATACCCCATAGTGACTGGGGAATGTGGGCTTCATGCTTCTCACTGAAAACTGCAGCCGCCTGCTTTAACACCACTTGCCTTGTATGAATCTCCCTAAAAGGTTCTCTTCTGGTTCTGAGAAATTCTTCCAAGGAGAACATTAACTGATAGGCCCCACGCCTAATGAGCAACCTCAATCTTCCTTATTCAGACTAAGAAGTTCACTGTCTTCCTAGAGCCTGTGGGACTTCCTCAGCTGCCCTCTGCCCCAGGAAAGTGTTCTGCAGAAATACATTAGCAATGTCAGAAATAGCTTATAGCAAAAAGGTTAGGCAGCATTTGCTGACAGGCGTTTTTCCAGCAGGCCTGAGGAAAGTCAGGAAGCAGGACCAGTGCAATGGAGCAGCAGTATTTCTTCACTGGAGTTCTTTATTTCTTTTATATTGCATGACCTGCAAGGAAACACATACATTTGTATATAAAATGTAAGTGCATATAATTGCTATTATTATTTTGATATGAGAGTGCAATACTAAGAGACATAATTGCAACTATTTAAGACTGGCGTGAGTCATGGTTCGTTTTGACCTTGTCTGCCCTGACACAGTAAGCTTTGGGTTTTAGTCTTTAAGACTTATGAAGCAGCTGCGGGTTGGGAGGGTCCGTTTCCCAGCTTTTTTAACTGTCAGAGTCTGCTTTTTCAGTTCAGGGAGTAGGTTAGTCCTCGTCAGTATTCTGACTAGAGATGTTATCTGATCCTCTCACTCTGCCAAATGTTCGTCGCCCATCACCACCACCCCCTCCCTGACTGCCACAATCCTGAAGAAGGTAGTGGTGATGCTTTAGGAGGCCAAGGGCCTGGGTTCTTCTAACCTGAGCTGGACCAATACTAGCTACAGGAACTTGAAGAGGTCACTCTTGTTCATTGATTCTTAATCTTGTTACATGTAAGGTAAGAGAGTTAGGTGGAACTATTTTTAAATGTAAAATTTTATGAAACCAAAATTGCTATAAAGGATTTTAAATTTCATTTTGAATGAGTGACCTACTTAAACTCCTTGACAAGTTTCACCTAACTACTTAAAAGAACTTTTCATAGTGTTGGCAGTTTGTCAACATTGCAAACTCAAAGGAAAAATAGAACCTTTTAAGGCACTTAGCTGGAATGGTGGGGCCTGCTCCCTAATTATGAAGTGTTGGAAAAGAGTAACAAAATGACGGACAAATTGATTCTTCTATTTCTCCCTTAAGAACATTGATTTCAGAGTGTGGGAACTTTGCCAATTGTCAGTGGTGAGGAAAAGATCAGTGCCTTCATGCAATTTTGTCAAGTCAAAACTGAAGGCACCAGGGAGTCAGACCACGGACAGCCTGGTGACTCAGCGGTCCCTGCAGCCCCACATCCTGAAGAGATTCTGCGGAGGAAGGCGAAGAGCTCTAGGAGTGGGGTGGAGACATTTGGGAAAGGCAGAGCCGCTCAAGGAAGCCACGTGTCTGGCATCTGTACATCCATGAGCTCAGATAAGCCCTTAGGAGCTTTCCTCTTCCTCAGCCACTCCAACATGGTTATCCAACACACGCACATGGCCGGAAATGGTGCTTTCAGGTCTGCAGGGATGGGTGTCCTTGACCCTGCCGAGGCACACACGGTACTGCTGTGAACTCCTCACTTTCTCTTCTCCTAATGGAGAACAACATGATCCAGTTCTACTGGAAAAACCATAAGGAATCTACATCCAGGAAAGGTTCGTATGCTGCCTCGTGTGTGTCTCCATTAACTACACCTCACAGCATCTCTTTCTGGTGCAAGTGATTGCCACATGACCCAGCAAAGTCTTTTCCAGAAGACTAATCCACAGTCAACCAGAGTCCTTACTTAGCATCTCTGGGGTAGGATAGAGGTTTGAGGGTGAAGAACATGGACATCTGGGCGAGTCTGGAAGGATGCCCATCAAGGAAGACTGCTCATTTTCAGGTATTAGGTTTTGTGTATGACCCGGGGCCAGGGCCGTTGATCAGTGCATATTCTCAAAGACGTAGTGGAGGCCTGAGGGTGAGGCTCAGCTGGCAGAGTGCTTGCCCACCACACACATGCACCCCATCATCATCATCAGCATCAGCATCATCAGCATCAGCATCAGCAGCAGCAGCAGCAGCAGCAGCAGCAGCAGCATCATCAGCATCATCATCAGCATCATCAGCATCACTGAAAACCGGGCCCGGTGGCGCATGACTGTAAACCTAGCACCGGGGAATTGAAGGGTGGTGGTGTCAGGAGTTGAAGGTCATCCTCAGCTATATAGCAAGTTCAAATCGAGAGCCGTAAAATACCGTGGCCAAAGAAGGAGGAGAGGGGGCAAAACAGGTGGTGCCCGTATGTACTATCCTCATTCGGGTTGGGCTGACTCACTGTCATGGTCCTAGCATAAGATGTCTCCTGCAGGTTCACGTGTGATGCTGTTTGGGGAATGTGCCCGAACTGTCAGTTGGAGGAGTCGCTTAGGCCACTGGGGGTGAGCCTTGAGCTTTTTGAGGCTTGCCCTGCTTTCTGTCCCTTGTCCTCTGACTGCTGAGGGCCTGTGACTGCTGTTTTAGCACATCTTCCTTGGCACGATGGACTGTCTCCTCTCAGCCCGTAAGGTGCTTCTTGTCAGGCATTTGATTACAGCAAGGAAAGTGACAGACACACTCATGTGTGTGTTGGGCAGCTGAGCAAATTTCCTCTAAAGGCAGTTTTTAAAAAATGATTTATTTACTTTTATTTTATGTGCATTGATGTTTTGTCCACATGTATGTCTGTGTGAGGGTGCCAGATCCCCTGAAACTGGAGTTACAGACAGTTGTTGTTAGTTAATTGGCCGCGTTGTGCTCTTACCCTGCAAGAAAATGTCACAAAACACGACAGGATCTGCTAATAAGAGTTTTATTAAAGATAAAGGGACAGAGAGTGCGCAGGCCTGTGGGAGAGACACGTGTGTGGAGAAGAAGGAGGAATCAGGAACATGGCACTGGATTTTAAAGGCTGGGTGTGCCCAGGTCATGTCACTACTCCACACATGTGCATAGATCACATGGCCATGTTGCATGCTTACGTTGCCATGAAACGTCACAGATCCTGGCCACGTGAGAAGCCTTGACCTGGAACTGGCTAGGCCGAAGTGTCCAGGTCCACCGGGCACCCTGGTTACGAGAGACGCCCTGACCCGGAAATGGCTATCCTGACCTGGAACTGGCTAGGCAAAAGTGTCCGCCGGGCATATGCAAACATGCCCGACCGTGGGGGCGTGTTGTGAATCCTTCAGTTGTGAGCTGCCATGTAGGTGCTGGGAATTGAACAAGCCAGTGCTCTTAACCACTGAGCCATGTCTCTAGCCTATAAAGGCTGTTTTTAAAAGTTCATGTCATTCATGTCTTATACTTACCCATCCAAACATACAAGCCAATCATTTTATTTTGCTGTCACTGAGGTATGAACATTACTATAGTCTTAAATTTAGGATATTTTTCTTCTCTGAAGTCTGAGATGTGACTCACTGATACAGTGCTCACAAGAGGCTCTTGGTTCAAATCCAAACACTGCAAAGAAGGAAAAAAAGAGATACTTTTATCACCTGAAAAACAGAACCTTCATTTCTGAAGTCGCTTCCATTTCCCTCCATTCTTCCCATCCTTCCCTATTGCTCTAGTTGACTGCTAATCTACACACCGTCTTCAGAGTGATTTTTCTGTCCAGAAGGTTCTATAGAAATGGAGGATTCACCATTGTAGTCGGCTTCCCTCACTGACAGGGCTGGTGACCTTGGGGTTCTTCTGGGGAATTTACTCACTTGTATGTGTTTTCTCACTGAATTGGACTAGTTTTCACAGTTATGAAGTATACTATATACAAAGTATACCATAAAGGTAAAGTATAATATATATGTAACAAACACACACACACACACACACACACACACACACACACACAAAACACACACACACACACACACACACACACACACACACACACACACACACACTGCCCAGGCTAAGAAAATGTTTATTGTACCTGTTTTGGCAGCACATGTACTAAAATTGGAACAATTCAGAGAAGGTTACCATGGGGAGTATTCCACAGCTTTATTTTAAACTTTGTTTAGAGGACAATAACAATGACATAAATGCAATCAGGACAGGTTTGTCTGGAGTGGCACAGGGCAGTCGAAGTGTAGAGATTTGATGCTGCAGAAAAGCATATGGACATTTCTTTTGAAGAATGTAATTTTTGAACCCTGAAATTGAAGTCCATTTTTAGAGAGTAGAAGCTTGTAGATTCTTACTCCTGTAAGACATATTGCATTTGAAATGTGTCTGTTGAACCTTATATATTGAAAGTGTGATTTTGGGGTGTGTGTTAAATTTAGTAAAATGTAAATATTTCTCTTAATTGATGAAAGTCAACTGTTATTTATGACTTGGAACAATTGTATGATTTGTTGTTAGAAATTTTGGTATGGACATTGGTAAGTATGCTGTAGTACAGTATAAAGTTCTTAGAGGATACATTTGTAAAAAGTCACTTCCTTTGAAATAAAAGTTGATTTCACACAAAAACGAGAAAGAAAATGTAAGTTTAGCTGAGAGTTCCATGAATCTCCAGTTTCTTTTTTTCCTGACAAGATTTAGTACATTTAGCATTAAAACTTGGTTCTTTCTTTCATGGGTCATGTCTTGAAAAGCCTGGTGTAACTGTGAATGAGCACACAGTGTGGAAGAGGAAGGTGATCCTTCATATGCAGGTCCTATGACCTGGAAATTTGTTTTTATATTTATGTTTCATTTCATGTGTATATGTGTGCGGGCATGTGTATTTGTGCAACACATGCATGCCTGATGCCTGAGGTCAGAGGAGGGTGCTGGATCTCTTGGAACTGGAGTTATAGATGATTATGAGCCATTATGTGGGTGCTGGGGACTGAATGGGGTCCTCTGCAAGGGCAGCACGTACCTAACTGAGCAACCTCTCCAGCCCCACTGCCTACTCTAAAAAACCAGAATAATAGTAACGCAAAAACTGAAGTTATTTATCTGTTTGTTTGTTTCATCTCTGTTTTCTTTTTCTTTTTTAAACTTAATTTAATTCAACTTTGTTGTTGTTTTGAGGTAAAACGCAGGGGGAGACCAGTTAGCTGAATATTTTGGCTGTTTGGGTTCTGTAAAGACAGGCCTTATAGTAATTTAGGAAAAAGCAAATCAGACAACCATAAATGAAAGAATCAATCAATCAATCAATCACAAAAATTTCTGGGAGGTGGTGGCACATGACTTTGATCCCGTCACTCCAGCGGCAGAGGCAGGAGTATCTTTATGAGTTTGAAGTTAGCCTGGGCTACAGAGTGAGTTCCAGGACAGCCAGGGGTACACAGAGAAACCCTGTTTCTCACACTCCCCACCACCAAAACAATAACAACAAAACCCCAAAACCCAAAACACCCAAGCAAAAACACACCAAACACAACCCCTTGTCTTTCTAGCGTGGGATTTTTGAGATCGGCATAACCCGTTCTACTTCCTGTCTCCCGTTCTACTTCCTGTCTCCTGAGTGGATCTGTGTCTCAAGCAGCTGATGATGCTGAAGTGAGGCTCATCTTTCTGCAGTGGGCATGGACAGGAAGGCTCGACCAGGAACTATGCTTCCGATACGTTATCCAGTACTCCTGGGGGCCGGCTCAAACCAAGACATGTTAAAGAAAACAAATGTGCAATCAAGCTGAATGAATCTTGCTCTGGGAAAAATTAAAAAAAAAAAATGGCCGTGTGATATGAAGACAACTTATTGAATTCCCGACTAAAGGGTCACTAGCTTGAAAGTGCCAAGTTGGTGCTGATGAGACTTTTAACAGGGAGTGGTCCTAGATGTGGCTCAGCACCAGAAGATGCGAGAGGTAGAAAGCCATTGCCCCTGGGATGGAGCTCGTCTGTACAGCCGGTGTGCCATTGCTTATATCCTTGAGAGATAAACCCTTGCTAACAAGAGCAGCTGGACTCGGGTAGCTGGGTGCTGTGAGCTCAGCACACAGGAAACCTTGCTGACATCGGAGGCTCATTTCCAGCAGAGAGAAGGACAGCTGGTGTGGCGGATCTTTTCCCTACATACGTTATGGAAAATGCTGCCTTTTCGTGCATTTGGTAAAGAACTCACATCAGGAATAGCAAATGTGCCATTGTGAGTTGTCCTTGGTGAACCTGTGCATGTGATCTTGTCCTGTGAATACACACTAAGCATAAGCTGCTGGATAGGAAAGACAAATACAAGCCCTGTGTAGGCAGAGATGACCATGTGCTCCTACATAGATCCGTCTTTAACTCACTAAATTTCCTAAAAGACTTTTTTTTTTTTTTTTTTTTTTTTTTTTTTTAATTTCTTTTTTTCTTTTTGATCACTTTAGTTGCCTCTCACAGAGATCCTGCTCTCTCCGGTGCTATTAAATTTCCTAAAAGACATTTTTAATTTTCTATGAAAAATACCTAGAAGCTGACCATGTGTCCTACGTGAAGGCTTGGGCTGCCTCTCTCATGAGTTCAGGGCTGTTGAGACAGGCAGCGTCTGTTCTGAGCTCTCTTGACTTCTCAGCCCACTGTGTCTTCTATCTATTTTGTTCACATTGTCATATATACAAGTCTGTTGCCAGATGCTGACAAGGTCCTGGGAACCAACCTCTCTTGTTCTGACCTCTTTATTAACTGTGTGGACAATTTCCTTTCATACTCCAGTCTAATGAAACTTACTGCTTCCTGGCTTTATGACCTCCTTAGCCCCTCCCTACACCATTCCTGTCCTTCACCCAGGCTGCTTATCTAGCTGGAATTTATTTGATTTCTTTCTCCCTTCCCCCTGTCCTATGGGAAAGCTCAAGGCTAGCCTCCCTTAAACATTTATAAACTTAGTTTATGCAGTGGAATCCTTGGATAATTCTGGCTTGACCCCATCACATGCTTTTTAAACAGGGCTACTTTGCATGGTTTAGAACCAAAAATGTAACACACTCTTCTTGTTCTAGGACTGTGGGTTATGCTGAAGATGTGGGACACAGGAGTTGACATGTATGGCATACTTCCCATGTTCAAAGTAAAAGAGGAAAAAACCAGGACGTTCTGTAGTGAATGTCATTTTTCATCACGAACTGTACCAATTCTCATCTCCCACCCTGAGATAAATAAAAGAGCAGAAAGTCAGAGTAATCACAGGAGCACAGCATTGTATTTTGTGCTGAAATACCCTATGGACTCTAGTCTGGGCTGCAGTCACACTCCTGACACACCTTTTACATTACAACCTGATTGCTAGATGTTTGCGAGCCACTGCACTTATCCAAGCACACATCTTACTTTTCTTTCAAGCCTCTGGTCCCTCCTTGGGATATGTCTTGTTTTTTGTGATTGATTACCATTTATCTTGGCAGGGGTAGGAAGCATGTTGTTATGGACTGGTTTTTCCTTTAGTAGTTCAGACAGTGAAGAATGACGCTCTAGTGCACTGAGCATTCTAGGCAGTGCGGTGGGGGAAGGAAAGGCTAGGTTATGAAAGCCTCCTTAGCTATAGACATGCAGAGAGCAGGGGCAGGAAAAGGAAGGCAGTTTCCAATTTCACAGAGAAATTTTGGACAGCTTTAGAGCAGGGAATAAGAAAAATACCCAAATGTAATTTTATAGCCAGCTTCCCATGTCTCCATGTCTGCAGGATAACTTAAGATCTTCTGAGTCCCTTGCCATTCAGTTTGCTGATGTTCCAAGAGAAATAGGAGGGCTGGGGAAATTCCTCTTGGTGGTTGGGATAGGCAAGGTTTGCTTGCCTTTTAAGAGTGAAGCCCAATTGTACAACAGGGATATCAATTGTGGTTTGTTTTTAAAATGATCTTTTTGGGTAAATAGAACAGAAAAGTCCCAAACAGAATTTCTGCTCCTACATGTGTGTGATGGTATTACCAAGGTCATGGTCCCAGGACCAGCAGATGGGCCCAGTAGACAATCTAGCGGAGGTGAAAACGGTCATCAATTTCATATGATGTGATCTACATTCAGTAGGAGGTTATACTGCAGTTTTTGAATTTTGTTCTTTTTCTGGGCTTGTGATCTGAAGTATGTTCCTTCCCCCAGGACGCCAGAGATGAACTCCAGTTCTTAGAGAGTTCTCAGCTCAGAACAGGAGACAATCAATGCTCTCCATCGGCTGTGCTGAGAGCGGCAGGTTAAACATGCTGAGTGCATTTTTGATTCACCTCGTCTTCTACTTAGGATCAGTTTAGCCTGATGAACCCTGCTACACATTAAGGGGAGTCTATTGATTACCCATGCTGTAAACTGCTGGTGTCAGGATCACCCTCCCTGACACTCTCTGCCCAAGAGAAAAGAGCAAGATGGGCGAGTAGGGAGAATTAAGTCAGCTGTCTTGACCCACTGAGACTGAGAAGAGGATGATTGTCAGTGTCCCTGCGGCACATCTTCTGCTGTCCCCATATCTAGAAACCCCTCTCACTTCTCCAAGCCAGGGTTTTTAACACATCCACAGGCCCTTCTTTTCCCCGATAAGACTCCCAATATTAGGCCTATCCTAACACTACAGTACTGTGATCATGAGAGTCTGTTTAACGGGTAATAGGGGTTTATTAAGATACAAGTGGAGGAAATATGCTCACAAATACAGAACCAAGCACACAGCTGAAGCCGTCCTCTGTTCTGACTGGGAGCGAACCCACCTGGTCGGTCGATCAGACCAGGAAGCAGGCAGCAGGGAGAAGTGGAGAAGGGGTTCGGGACCCTCTCCCCCTCTCCCCTTCAAGAGGTCACATACAATGGCAGGAAGCATGGCCTCCTTTGGCCCCTGTAGCCCAAGGTCATGGGCAGAGCAAATATCTCTACACTACAGGATCCAAGTTGGTGGTGACCTTGTTATCCTAAGGACCCAGGACACAAACTATAATGAATAGAAATCTGTGTGTTCAAATAAAATAAAAGGAGGACACGAGTGTTCCTAAGGAGCTGAGGTTTCTGTTATAGATATAAGGGAGAAAATAGGTAGAGACATCTAGAAGATTCCAGAGTGGACATGACCATCAGACTGAGCTAGGCCTCACGAGGAGAGGGGAAGGAGAGGAAGGGAAGAGGAGAGGGCCAGGAGCTAAGAGACCAAAAAAGGGCCCAAAGGGGCACATATCCACAGTGGCTGGTTTATATAGGGAAGGACAGCTGGGGAAGAAGTTTAGGGTAGGGGTGGGTATGACAGCCAGGAAGACCTATAACAGGTAAGGACTGAGGGATGCTAAGAGAACCTGGAGGCCAGCATCAGCTTTAGATGTCAATAGGCACCTCAGCTGTTTGGTCCAGGTTTGAGACCTAACAGTGCTGTCAGTTAAAAATGAAATCCGACGCTATATGGAAATAAGGTTAGGTGAAAGCAGCAGTTTAGTTGTGAGGCTCTTAACTGTGCCTTGCTCTGTTCTCAGATCACTGATAGGAAAGCAGGGAGATCTGAAGGGCCCATCCTGTCTGTCCTACGAGGAGTATCTCATTACATGCATATGGAGCTCCCAGTAAAGAAGAGGCAACTAGTACAAGATACAAAAGATCAATCGTGAGGAAAGTTCATAACTGAAGACAGGAGCCAGCCTACCAACCACAACAAAATCAAGGAAAAAAATTGATTGCAAAGGGGCATAAAAATGCATACACACCACATACCACAGCACGCACGCACATGCACACACACACACACACACACACACACACACACACACACAAATCACTATTCTAAGAAGAGAAATAATATATACATAAAATGAAAAGAAACTGCATTAGTAGACTGGTGCTCATGGGAAACATTAGGACCTGGGGATGATTTGAGAACTTGTAGTGAGAAGGAGGAGTGTGAGAGGATTGCTGGGAAAGTAGACAGTAGAAGTCGAAGACTCAGATGTTAGGCACCTCAGAAAGAGAACACAGGAAACAGAGCGGCGCTGCCTTGAAGAGCTTATACAAAGGATTTTCAGTATGAAAGGATATGACTTTTCAATTGCAAAGGTCACTGAGTACCTAATACCATGTTTGGATAAAAGACTAGTGCCAGATCTTTTTGAATTTTGTGAAATCTCAGAAATTCAGACATAAAAAGGAGTTCTTAACCACCTCCCTGAGAAAACAACAGAAGCAAACGACACATGGCATCCACGTCGGCAACGGCAGTCAGCCTGCACATGGAAGACAGGAAGCTCTCAAGCACAGCTTCAAATGTCAGAGATATCAATAACACCAGAAATAAGCAGTCTATTGCGAAACTAGAACGCAGATAATTTCAAACAGGCAAAGACTGTGTGTGTGTGTGTGTGTGTGTGTGTGTGTGCGCGCGCGCGCGCACTGCGCATGTGCTATATGTGTACGTGCTCATCTCATGTGTATTGTGGAGGCCAGAGGTGTCAAAGGTCACGTGCAGGGTGCAGTAAACCTTTGTGTGTGTTGGAGAGGCAAGCATGTGTGCATGTTCATATACATGTGGATGCATGTGTTAAACACATGTGGAGGTTGATGTTGGGTGTCTTTCTTAAAGATTTATTTATTTATCATGTATACAGTATTCTGCCTGCATGTTTTGCCTGCAGGCTAGAAGAGGGCACCAGATCTCATTAACAGATGGTTGTGAGCCACCATGTGGTTGCTGGGAATTGAACTCAGGACCTTTGGAAGAGCAGCCAGTGCTCTTAACCGCTGAGCCATCTCTCCAGCCCGGTGTCTTTCTTGATCACTCTCCACTTTATTTACCGAGACGGGATTTCACATGGAGCTTGCCAATCCGTTTTAAGTAGCTAGCTTTCCCAGGAAATCGCATGCCTCCACTTTCTGAGTGCTGGGCTCACGGTACACTGCTCTGCCTGCCTAGCTTTTCCGAGGAGTCTCATGATCCAAAGTGCAATTCTCGCCTTGAATAGTGAATTTTACTCATGAGCCACTTTCCCACCTCCCCTCACCCTGCTTCTTTACAGGGTCTCTCTGGCTGACACTTGCAGTTTGACTCTGCTGACTGGCGACTGAGCTTGGGCGATTTGCCTGATTCTGCCTCCCCTGTTTTGGAATTGCAGGTGCATCCCACCATGCTCAGCTTTTTCACATGCTTTCTGAGTACTGAAATCAGTTCTCATGCTCACGAGGCAAGCGCTTTACCCATAAGCCATCGCCCCAGCCAGAAGGCCTGCTTTTATTAACTATAGCTCTTCCATACTTCCTCAATAAGTCATTCCTACAAAACACAGATCTGATCAAGAGAGCAGGAGATACAAAAATCTAGGATGCAATGTCACCACTGTAGGAATGAGAAGGAATTCCCTCAAGGTCAGGAGACCTTGTACAGGATGATGGTCAGCTTGGGAAAATGCTTCCAGCAAAAATAGACCCAATTTATATAGATGGCAGCATAAGCCATGCAGAAAATTAAATGGAGAATTACTGACAAGTCTAGGAAAACGTAGCCAGAGCCCAAGTGAAAGGAAAACAATGAAAAGAAGCACTTTATTCTAAGAATATAACAGATATTGAAGAAAGAGATGGATGTGTCGTGCCAAATTCATGTACTGAAGACCTAACCTTCAGTGTGATGGTATTGAAAGGTCCACTTTTTGGGGAGTGATTAGGTCAGAAAGGTGGAGCCCTCAGACCCAGGACCAGTGCCTTTATGAAAGAGGGTGAAGAGAAGTCTAGTGAGAAGATGCTCTCTGGGACCCAGGAGTACCTCGCCAGGTTCTAAGTCCACCAGCACCTCTGCACCTCTAAGCCACAGAACCACGAGAAAGAAATTTCCATGCTTTCTAAGCCACTTTGTACATGGTGTTTTGTTACAGAAGCCCAAAAGGCTGGTGATAGAGAAACAGAATTGTAATATACTACTTACTGAGGATAAATGATAGCTACAGTTTTAATTAAAACACAGAATAATAAATCTGTCTCCTCAAAATTACAAAGGAAGCTGTCTGTCTGTATGTGATATACTTACGGAAATAACAGGATTGGAGAGAGATGAGGGCAACTGCTACTTTACACTAAACCCTGCAGTTGTGAGACAACGCTGAGGGAGAGCGCCCGCAGAGGAGCCTCATCTGAAGGGTTGTCTGTGACCTGAACAGCTCCACAGACATTTCCTGCGGCTACGGAACTGCAGGCCCTTTTTCAGGAGTGAGTGGTGTTTGCAGTGACCTCCAGTCTTAGCTCTCATCCCACTAGGTGACGGAGGAAGGGGCAATAAAACATGCCACTGAATGGCCTGAAGAAGGGTGTCTTTGGCAGGTGACGCCATGGCGGTCAGCACCAGCTGCTCATGGCTGTAGGAGGCCACAGGGAGGAGGCTCAATCTTTTCTGACTCTTCTTTTCCTCTTTCCTCCCCTTTCTCTCTCTCTCCACCCTCTTCTCCCCTCTCCTCTAGCTGTTATCTATTTACCTAACATTTTCTATCTATCTATTATCTATCTGTCTGTCTGTCTTTCTCTCTTATCTATTTATCTATTATCATGTTATGTCTATCTATTATCTATCTATCTATCATCTATCTATCTATCTATCTATCTATCTATCTATCAATCATCTGTCTATCTCAATCTATCCTAAAAATATATGCTACATGCTGAAAGAAAAATTCGTAGACACGTATTACTAAAATAACAAGCCCTTCTGTGACTTGGAGTCTGTCTAGGGGACTCTTGAGAGGAACTTGCATGCATGGGTTCTATTGGTGACCAACAATAAGGCATTCACCCCCAGTTTGTTGAAATGCAAATTCTTGGGTTCCATACTCAAGGAATCAAAGTCTTTGGGGATGAGCTGAAGACTCTGTATTTTAACAAGCTTTTTCAGGAACTCTGATGCACTGTGAAATTTGAGATACACTGTTCTAAATGTTATCCTTTGTGTGTCAGGAGAAAAAAAACACCAAAATGTCACAGCAGGTTGCCCCTGTGCATCTGTTTTGGAGAACAGGACTTTACTGTTTAGTGTCGTAACAGAACTTTGTTACACAGAGCTGGTTCCTAAATAGGACTAGAGTCCAGCTTGATTGATTAAGGTTGGGAAAACAGGTACGCAGAATGGAAGTTACTGAGAGGCATGAGAACAAAGTTTAGAGGAGGTGTAGAGAAAGGTCTTGACTTGATTGACATCCCCTACCCCCGGGTATATGCATGTTCATGAAGGTACATGTATGTGCACATGTACCTGAGGTCAACCTCAGGCATCATTTCTCAGGAGCCATCTACTTTGTTATTTGAGATAAGGTCTCCTCCTGACAGCTGGGGCTCAGTGGCTAGGCAGGCTGGCTGGCCAGTGAGCCCCAGAGATCCCCCTGTCTCTGTCTCTCCAGCACTGGGATTACAGATGCACACCACCATGCTGGCTCCTTCCATGGTTGTATACTATGTAGGTGGCTGTTTGGACTGCTTCTTCGTTGGGGTGGGGTAGGTACAAGGTAGACTGATGCTCTCTGATTAAAGGCTTGTGTCAGAACACAGAAAACAGCTGGCTCTTTGCGTCATCATGATCACAGCTGGCTTAAGTGACACAAGATTGCTAATACACGTCACACATACTTTCACTTCTCACTTAATAACATGATTTCCCGATTTTCATGCCCCCATCTTCCCCTTTAGCCATCCCATGGACCTGTTTCTGTGTGTTGGATCTTACCTGCCAGAGAAATTTCATCACCTTTGAAATCTCCAATTTATGCAACCTTTTATTCTCCATGCTCATTGTTCCAGAACTTTCTTCCCAGAACATCAGTGTGTTAGTAAATTCTACTGGGTCTTCCTCCAAGTTGTATCCTCAACCTACTTATTCTACCAAAGATGTAAAAACATGGAAGTAGGTAAAAGCTCCATCTAATGCAGCACAGATAGCTACAATTTCTGTTTTTTTTTTTTCATTAAAAACAGGGTTTTTTATGCAATGTCTTCTGATTATTACTTTCTCTCTCGCTACTCCTCCCAGTCCCTCTCCTCCTCCCCTGCCATCCAGATCCACACAGTTTTTCTCTCTCCTTAGAAAACAAACAGGCATCTGATGAATAATAACAAAACAAAATACAATAAGATAAAACCAGACCAAGCAAATTGAATAGGACAGAAAAAAAAAAAAAAAGAAAAAGAGCCCAAGAAAAGGCAAAGGAAACACATACAGATGCGCGCGCGCACACACACACACACACACACACACACACACACACACACACATACACACACACGAGAAACACATACAGATGCAGACACACACACATGAGAAACGCATTCAGATGCACACACACACACACACACACACACACACACGAGAAACACATACAAATGCAGACAAACACACACACATGAGAAACACATACAGATGCAGACACACACACACACATGAGAAACACATACAGATGCAGACACACACATGAGAAACGCATTCAGATGCACACACACGCACACACACACACACACACACACACACGAGAAACACATACAAATGCAGACACACACATACATGAGAAACATATACAGATGCAAAGGCACACACATATTTGCACACACAGGAATCTCATAAAAACACAAAAGAAGGTTTAATATATGCACAAGGGACCTATAAGACACTTTCTTGAATTGGACATTTTTCCTGTTCTTAGACATGGGTACCTCGAGTGTCAGCATTTCCATTTAAAACACCCTTAAGTTGTTGCTTTATAGAATGAATATCCCAGCACAATGTTAGCTTAGTAAATTAGCTTATGATTCTGGTGTTTGCTCACTTCAGTTTGGCCCATTTTGGTCTTTCCTGGGCTCTGCTTTGAAGCTGTGGGTCTTGCCTGGATTAGGAGAACCTAAAAAGACCCCGTTCTTCCACCTGTTGGGCGGTACCAACTGTCGCAGGGCTTCTTCCCGTTGCCAAGATCACAGCCCTCTGCTTCCTGATGTCAGAGTTGGAATGGACAGCAAGGTCCCTGGAAACCAGCTAGGAAATAGTAAGTCTCACTTCTGTGGGTTACAGCTGGTCCCAGGTCATCCCACATGCAAGAGAAGAAATACACTCAACTACCAAAAGAGGAAATGACCAAATCACACTGTCACATGGTAACACACAGGGATGAGGGAACTGTTGTGGCTGTCCTTACCAGCAGTCTGTAGGCTTCCAATCACCTGACCCCTTTAGCAAAACATTTTTTGAGTTATTTCATGCATTCATATTTATATATGTGTGTGTATGCACACACATATGTACCTATGGATTTAAGTATGTACATAAATATCTGAATCTATTATATGGTAAAACTCAGCAGTATGTATGCACGTACTCATAGTGGGCTTATGAATAGTCTGTTATTTTCTCTAATGCCACTTGTAAAAGAGTACATGAAATAAATACTCTGAGAAGAGGTGCAGCTCCTAAAGATGGAATATATTTTGTTTGGATAACAAATGTGTGATCCCTCACTTGCTCAGTTGACTTTGGCTCCTAAGAAACTCGCCTTTTGTTCTCATCTGTTCTTGTTAGTGTGGATAGACTTAGCTCTCACTGCTCAGAATTAGTTTTCCCTTTCTAATTTAGCTTTCTTACCGTGCATGAGTATTACTAGCCCTTCTATCATTTCTGAGACTGGAGAAGATACAATAAAAATATTTAAAAATACAGTAATATGAAACTGGAGAGATGGTTGAGTGGTTAGAAGAATGCACTGCTCTTGTGGAAGATGGGGTTTTGTTTCCAGCACCCACAACTTCTTGTAGCTATAGCTCCCAGGAATCTGACTCCTCTGGGCTCCATGGACACCTCTACTCATGTGTACATACATACCTCATTAAAAAGAAAAAATAAAATACACTAATAAGCCTATTGTAGTACTAGATGAGTTTTCCCTTTAGAAAATGACATTAGTACACTCCAGGCAGACAAAAGAACCAAATGTTGGGACTATTTCACTTTTTAATATGTGTAGCATTGGCTTATGCAATCAAATAGCTGAAATAGTAGAGGGAGATTCCCTAGAGAGCCACTGGGCTCAAATGGCTTAATGTGTTCTTTTTCTCACATAGTGCAATCAATCATTTAGAAGATCCACAGTGACTCATCCTTAAAGAAACAAAAAGTCATAAATTTAATATCTCCATTTTCATCTGCTCTTCAATTTTATCTCCTTAAAACTCAGAAGGGATTTTTCATTGAGGAGTCATTAATTTGGTTATTGGCTAATGGGAGGTTAATGAATCAAACATGTGCTATTCTTAGCTAAATCTACCAATTTCCTGCTTTGGATGCTTGCCATTAGTTTTGGTTTAGTTTCTGAATTATTAACCCCCAATGCATATGCTTTATACAAAATATTTTTCTTTTCTCTGCAAAATAATCTAAATATATTATTTTCCCACATATATTTGCACTAATATTTAAGCTTACATCTGTCTTGTAACTTTTAGCCTGGAAATACAAAGATTTGAGATGGTTATGGGACTCTGCCATGGGAGTTGTTTCATGACGGAAGCACAGTTCACTTTCTCAGGGATGCTCACCTTGCTGACTACTGAAGCTGCAACAGTCACTACTGTGAAGACAGAGGCTGAACTAGATGTCATTCTGCTCAGCCGAGTGTTCTGACAGATATTGGAGGAGCCTGTCTACTGCGATATTATCCACATTGTTCCATGATTAGTCTACCCTTCCAGATCATAAACAGATTAAAGCAGCTAAGCAGATGAGGATAGTGAACTGCTTAGGGGTCTTTCTCCAGAAAGTGGCAATTTGACAGCCCAAAAATGATAAACCCAGAGAAAAACAAAATTCAAAAACACAGCAACTTCAGGCACATGAGCATGATCACTGATGAGCTAATGATGGGTAGAGTCCAAGAACAGCATCCAGAGCTTATACAAGGTGCAGTGTGTACCACTCATTAATACAACCTCAGCTCGCCAGGAAAAGCTTACGTTGCATCCAAGCGGTCACTTTTAAAGGCATGCTAAGATTTCCACCAGATTGTTGTTATTACTTTTAATCTTATTAGTGTCTGTTCCTTAAAGGTTTAAGTTCAATTAATGGGAACATTTATTATGCTGTATGAGTCACTGACCATCCTTTGTATGTGTTTTTATGGCACATGTAATATGTACCAGGCACCAACGAGGAGCTGTGTGCACAACAGTGAATCAGACAAACAGTAATGCTCCCTGAGGGCTTGGATTGCCCTGAAGGATGGATCTATTAAACGCAAAAACAGAAAAAAGAAAAGAATACATATATGTGTCCAACTTGAATAAAGGCTACAAGAAAGAAGAATGTGGGGTGTGATGTAGAACCCAAGAATGGGTGTGACAGGGTAGAGGTATGACAGATCATTTAGAATTACCAGACAGGACAACAGAAATCCCTCTAAAAAAGCCAGGATGGAGGCAGTAATAAGAAGGGTGGGGAGGGAGGGAGGGAGGGAGGGAGGGAGGGAGGGAGGGAGGGAGGGAGGGAAGTAGAGATGGAGGGGAGGGAAAATGGAGGGTGAGGGCCTTGTTTGCAACAGAGGAAATGGGCAAAAGGTTTGAGACAGTGTGATGTCAGAGAGGGTTTGCCGGGGATAGTCTGTGGACTGGGACACAGGTCAGAGAGAGTGTGAATGGTTTGCTGTTAGAGAACAAAGAGCCTGACCGTGGAGGGCTGTGCAGAGGCCATTGAGGAATTTGATCTTATTGTGAAGCCATGAAGGTTTCAAAGCGCAGCCACCAGGTGACCAGATCTGAATAACGTGCTCATGAGGATGATTTCTGCAAACACACGGCAGAAGTGACTCCTAATCAGGACCCTGCATGGCTTTACAGGGGGCCAAGGCCAGTTTTCAGCTCTGAAACTTGCTTGACACATTCTCTCCCCAGTCATTGGAGGCTCTGCCTTTCTTTCTTGTTCTTTTCCTTTTTTATCTTTATTTTATACTACTATTCAATACCCTCAATCCAGAGAGCAATGTTAAAAACAGAACCAGACAAAACTTCCATTTGGCTCTTACGATAGGTTTGGAGGGTCTTTTTTGTGTGCTTTATCTATAGATGCAAGAGATACATCTTTTGAAACGACATATTTCCGAGAGCTTGCATCTGAGTATGTATATAAAATAGAGTAGAACCAGGGAGTAGAATGGGAAAAAAGATGATGATACTCATGTATATTACTCATCACATTTTTTAACTGGTAGATGTATTTCAGGAGACTGTTACATTAAACTTCCACAAACAACAAATTCTTCTTCTTCTTCTTCTTCTTCTTCTTCTTCTTCTTCTTCTTCTTCTTCTTCTTCTTCTTCTTCTTCTTCCTCCTCCTCCTCCTCCTCCTCCTCCTCCTCCTCCTCCTCCTCCTCCTCCTCCTCGCAAACAAAGACCCTGCAAGGCTTAAGGTGCTATATTGTGCTGGAGCACCCTGCCTCTTTTTGTTCTCTATATTCTTTGAAATCTTATTGAACACTGTTGTAGATCTTTTACCCATTTGCTAAAACATTTTTTTTCTTTAAGAAATACTGTCTATCCCACGAAACAGTCTCTAAAGAAATAATACTGGGATTTTTATGAAATAGAGGGCAAGGGCAAGCTGAGCTGGCTAATTTATTCCATTCCCAATGCTTTGAAACAGGAGTTGAAGTGAATGAAAATGATTAAGTCTGCAGCCTGGCCTGCAGATATGAAAAGCTGCTGGGAACCATTGAGGGGGGATGGCTTTAATTTACTGTGTGGATCTCGGCCGTGATATGCCTGCTTTTCATTTGCTTTCATTAGAGAGAGAGAAATACAGGGCAGAGCTTTCAGAATGGCCAGAGTTGAAAAGAACCAGTTGCTTGAAGCTCTAAGATTGTTATTTCCATTGAACAATGGGACATTGTTCCTGTGGAGTCCAGGGGCAGGATCTGAGACTTGGGAAAGCAATCCCAACATCCTCTTTATAGAGAATTCAAATGGCTTCCCCCACTTGTAGGTGGGTCTGCAGAAGCCATGAAGTTATAAAGTTAGGACCTGGTATAGGGAGCAGGGGCTCTGGAGACTCCCCCCTACACTGAGGCTATTGTCTCTGGACTTTCTCCATGTGGCTTAACCATTAGCATGCTTTATGACTAGACTACAGAATAAATAAGGCTCCTGCCCTCATGGTCCTAGCCCAGCACCAATGTTGATGGCTTATTAACTGAATACAACATGGCCATGTGTGGTGTTACCATGTGGATGCAGGTGGAGAGAACTCTTGCATGCTCCTTTCCTTTGTTCCCAAGTCTTCACACTGAGCTCTGCTTGTACAGCCTGCACTGCCCAGAACTGAGGAAGGCAGCATCGACGATTTATGACAGCATTTAGTCACCCAGCCTTTGGTTTTTAATGTCTTGTAAAGAAGTAGAAGAAAGCAGTCCCGCCTCCATCTCCTAGAGAGGACGGAATGTTTCATTATCATGGTTTTAATCTCTGCCTAGCCTTTAAAAAGGTAGCATGGAAAACATCTGGGTTGCTTTGAAGTCAGTTTATTTTACTAAATTAAACTTTCTCAGATTGTGCCCCTTTACTGTGCCATGTAATATTTGATTAATTCTGGCACAAGTACACCTATGTTTATAAACCTGACAATTTAGCCCGGAGATGAAGGAAGTTGGAGTCAGAAATTTGTGCCAAATTAAGTCTATTGGTAGGCTCCAGGATTTGTTTTTTATTTTGCATTCTTGATATTATTTTAAACAGTTCCCTGTGTGGATAAATATCTTTGTCTTTTTGAAGAGGAAGTGTGTACAGTCACTTAGAGCATGGGGTTTGAGAAAGTTGGGTTTAATTTCCAGGTCCACAGCTCATTGTGGGAACCTCTGCAAAGTTACTTTGTGTCCTCGGGTCCCAGGAGCCTCAGCTGTAAAATGGTGACCACCTGTGATCACTGCCCCCAGGTATTCACACCCACATGCAGCTGCATCCCTACTGGCTCGGCTGACTTACGAAGACCAATGTGATGTCATGGGAATGATGGTGTGACTTCCTAGGGAAGGAATCATGAGCATCATGGCTTCAGTCTTGTTCTTTTTCATGAAATTATTCAGTCAGGAGAAAGTCAGCAGACCTCTTGTAAAGACTGTGACACTGTCTGAGAAAAAATCCACATGGCTAAGGTTTCCTGTCAATACCAGGACTGGATGAGTGAGCTATCTCAGAAACAATCTCCACCTACAGTGAGGCCTTCAGATTTTAATAACCATGGTCTTTTTTTCCTCCTCTATGTAACAGCTCTGGCTGTCCTGGAAACAGCTCTGATGGAATCAGATCTTTTAATCATAGTTCCCCATTAGAGGATCGTTGAATGCATTAAGTGTTGAGGTCAACCTTGCACCTTTGGATTGGCGGTGCCTCCTCCTCCATCTCACCCCTTTCCTTCCTCTGCTCTTATCCTTCAGAGTCGTGGAAACGAAAACACTAGTCAGATAGGAGCCCTGCAATCATCAGCTCCTCCTCAAGAATAACCTGGGCCTGAGGAAGAAGGCTCCCATGAGTGCTGCCCGAGAGCTGTTTGCTTGATCTATGTGCTCATGAAAACATTACTGTGGCACTTGATTTATCCCCTTTAGTGTTGTAGTTTAATACTATTCTGCAGATGAGGGGTCAAAACTTTTGTATGGTGGCAAGGGCTTCCACTCTGAGACCTACCCAAGCCTCCGCCTCTCAGAACTTGCCCATCACCTCTTCTTTGCCTTGGCTTTAGTGAGTTTTGCTCAATTTTTTTTCAGATGACCTTGTCACTTCTGGACAAAACTGGCTGATTCTTCTCACTTTCCTTGGTGAATTGTCACTCAAGGCTCAGACCTCAGTCTCAATGCCACACCTCCAAGGGGACCTCTTAGATGTTATTTTTAACACCCCCTCCACTTAAACTTTTCTTAACTCCAATTTCACTGGTGTTTTCTCAGTGCTTGTCATTTCTCCCAATGTCGACTCTATGACAGCAGGAACCCTAACTACCATGTCATTATTGCTTAATGTTTGGCTTAGGAAAACCTTCAATGAATAGTGATTGAATGAAAGAGTTTCCCTGGGCAGTTTTACCTGGCTGATGATTTTCTGTTGTTTAAAAGACTCTGTCTCTCCTTCCAAAATGTGAATGAATACTACCGAGCCTTATAAAACAAGCTTTTGGTTTAATAATACAAATGATAAATTTGTTGTTAGTAAAATAAGTTATTTTTCAAAATCACACTACAAATGCAGTAAACCAACAAACTTCCCTAGGGTGTCAGATTATAATTAAATTTATGAGATTCAGTTGACAGATAAGATTTAGAGATCATTTGTATTGAACAGAGCCTATCGTGACTTGAACAAATAAAACTTGTAGTTTTAATTCATGTAATTGAAAATGTGGTTAGCTAGAAAGGGCCTCAGCTTCCAGTCTAAGTAGGAGGAGAACTCTACTGATGGACCAACAGAAAATTGGAGGCATTTATCCAAGAAAAACCCAGTAATCCTTTAATAACGACACTCATCAGGTGGCTACTTCAGGACTCTCTTTGTAGCTTTAAAATCAGAGGATTAGCAATGATTGAGACTGTGCTCCACAACACATTCAGCTGGAGCCCAGGGCTGTCTTGTGTTACAGGACATTGAGTAGTTCAAATCTGTAAACTAGGACTGAATGGAATTGTATAATATTGTATGTACAGGTAAGAAATGCTAAGTCTCCATCTGAAGCAAGTTTCATTGATTGTCATGTTTTAAAATGGGAGTTGACTATGGTAGATTAACAATGGGCAAAGATGGCTCCTTTGATATTGTTACCAAGAGTCTTGTGATTTATTATTAATTTTAGTTTGTAAATATCACACACTTTACATGGCAAGAAACTGTTAATTAATTTAACAAATACTTGCTATTGAGGTCTGTATATTCTAGGCTCTTTTTTAGGCACCTGAGATGTTGCAGAGGGCACAATACATGTTAGCATCTCCTCACCATGAACAGATCTTGACATGGCAAATGGCTTAGCATCACTGAAAATTGCTGTCAGTGTGCACACAGGAAACTATCATCAGGTTATCCATGGGTTCCAAAAGAGTCTGGAGCTTCCCCAGGCTTCGTGTTTCATTCAGGTCAGCTGTGGTTCCCTAAAGTCTGCAAAAGTCCCTCTGTTTTAAGGAGACCGAAGCTTATTAAACTTGCTCTCACACAGCCAGAGGGGTTCCAGTTCTTAAAGGTCAGGGAAGAGTTGTGAACAAAGAAGCCAAAGGTGGCCAGCAGCCTGGAAATTGAGGACAGAGCACATTCCAGTCCAGACCTGAGGAAGCAGGGTACATCTACAAGTTACTTTCTGTGACAAAATGCAGGTGATCTGGTGTGCTGTCTTGGCCAGCATCCTGAATCTTGCCAGGTCTGAATCATCTTTGAAGGACAACAAATTGTAGGTGCTTCAGCTAAACTGCTGTGAGCCTGATGCCTACCAAAGTTTGAGAGGACTCTGACAAGATATCACAATTTGATTGGCAATAAACCCCCTGTCATACTTTCTCAAGGGTTTCAAAGTCTTTGGGCAAAACTACATTTTCCCCGGCACCCTATAAAGTACTTGTTACATTTCTAAATCCATGTAACAAACCCAAAAATAACCACTAATCAAAAGGTAGAAAATTATTTCTGGTTAGTAGGTTATGTTAGCTAAGGGAGGCATACAGATTACAAGTGTTGTGGTTTACTCTTAGGTTAAGTGTTTCTTTGATTAATTGGGAGACAATATGCAATTCTATCTGTTGTTTTACAAAGTTATAATCTGGACATTTGTATCATTGGCTATGAAACTTTAAGCTTAGATCTCTTATTTTAAATGGCCATCGACAATATATCAGTTGAACTGACATGTAGTGATGTGAACTGCTTTAGAGGGCTGTTGTTGCTATTTGGGAAGACTTCAGTCCCAAAGAGGATCTTATGGGTTTTGTATTCTCATCGTTGTGTATTACCTAATTTAGTGCTATTATTACCTTAAAGGCAAACAAACTCTTTATAAAAATACTAAATTGGCTTAAAAAATCTTTGTTTAGATACGTTTGCAAAGATTTTTCTCTGAAAAAATGATGAGAGAAAATTTACCCTTGATATTTCTTTGATGTGCATGCGTGTGTGTGTGTGTGTGTGTGTGTGTGTGTGTGTGTGTGTGTGTGTAAAGGGCTCATTGTGCTTTTTGTTCTTCCTTTACAAAATCAGGAGAAACTACCAGCTCGGGAAACACTGCTGCAGTTCACGCCACCATGCAGGTGTTGCGTGACAAGCCGAAGCCCCGAAGAAATCACTGAACCTAGTTATTGTTTGAAACACAGCTTGATGCCGACAGAAAATGAAGAATACGTTATGAGCTGAGTTGTGTGCAGTGTGCAAGACTTTTATAGACAAACAGAGTTGGGATTTTGAAATCCTCGTCAAAAGTGAAAAGCTTTGCAGTATTTTCTTGAACAGGAAGCCACATTGGGCAGCTGCTCTGGTTCCCTCTTGTCTTTCTTACAGCACTCGACACTGCGATGCCTTCATGTGGGTGTTGTGTGTCTGGGGAGTGGTGGTGGATGAATGTGGGAGACATTATAGGTCTTCAGCAACAGTCTGCAGAGCTGCTAGGGTTCGTGGGAGAGGACAGGAAGTGTTAATTTAAAAATAGTTCTCCAAGCCAAGGAAGAAGAGACAAGAAAAAAAAAAACATTTCATTTCTTAATTTGTTTGGGTTACCTCTTAGGAGCCGAGTAAGGAGAGATCTGAGGTTAGTGCAGGGAAAGCGCTTTTAAGAGTTGTCGGACTCAGGGCCTCTCTCTCTTTCAGAACTAACAAATATTTTTAGAGAGAGAAATTCTTGTCTTAAAAAAATGTGCTTCAGAGGGAAGATTACTAAGAAAGGCGCTGAATACACCATCATCAAAATAATTTCCTTTTAATGTTTTTAAAGCTCTGATTGTAATTAAGAAAACAGAAGGAAAATGACCTATAGATTCCAATATTTTACATCCTGGGTTAATATAACTCTTTTTACCTTTTAATTATTTTGGGGTCCAAGTTATATTTCCCAGTATTGCTTTTGGGTGGGAGCAGGTTCTCCTGTAGCACAGGCTGGGCTGAGAGTCACTATGGAGTGTGGATGGTGTTGATATCAGGGCCTCCTGCCTCTCCCTCCCATGTGAGTGCTGGCATTACAGGTCTGTGCTACCAGGACTGTTTCATGCAGTATTGGGGATTAAACCTGGGACCTTGTGCATCATGGGCAAGCACTTTCTCTGCACATTACATTCCCAGCTCATGATTTTTAAATTATAAAATCTTGCAAAATCTCTACCATTTGTCTTCAGATTTCAAGTCACATGTTAATTTAGTATTTCTGCAAGTCACTGAGAGTGATCCTTATTGCCATATGTATATTTTAAATTACTCTTGGGACTTTTTACCCTGGGGAAAATGAAGGCATGTCTTTCATTTTTCTTCAGGGTGTTTGGGAAAAATTTAGATGTTGACTTCAGCTAAGATGGTTCTGTAAAAGAAGGATCAACTCTCTGTCCATCTCCCAACTCTAGTCTGACTTAAAAGAAGGCAAGTTATGTATACAACCCTGCAAATCACATAAAAGATGTAGATAGATTTTTCTTTCCTACCACCAGTTCCCAAATAACTAACATGGAGATTCAATATTAATTATGAATGCTCAGCCAGTAGCTCGGGCTTATTACTAACTAGGTCTTACAACTTAAATTAACCCATTTTTACATTCTGCCATGTGGCATTACTTCTCTTTCATTTTGCACCTCCCATTTCCTCTCCATGTCTTGCTGATGACTCCTCTGACTCCACCCTTCTTCTTTCCAGTGTCCTTAGTCTGGTTTTCCCACCTAACCTTATCCAGTCCAGCTATTGGCCAGGCAGCTTCTTTATTAAACCAATCAGAGTGTAATTTACACAGTGTACAGAAGGGTTATTCTACAGCAAAAAGACTTTGTGTAGACCCTGGCTAGTAGTTACAAGCATTTTCTTACCGATATGATGGCACCAAAAGGCAATGTCCTTCCCTTTACAGCCATGCTGTAAGGATGGCTCATGAACCTTGCTCCATTTCCATTGAGCGCTGGAATTTGCAACATATTGTGGGGGTCTTTGACTGAACACTGCTTTCAAAGACACTTTCTACTATTGTAGAAAATTTGGTTTTCTTTGATGAACATTCTGCCTGGCTATGGAATAAATGGGACTTCTGGGAACAAGCATTTGTTTGGATTTGCTTGCCAGGATGTTGAGTTTCTTTCACTGCCAAGTCTCAGCTTCCCTGGGCCTCTTATTCTTAACCACCCCGAAGAGTTGCCTTCTGGATGGGAGAAGCCTGGATGCTGTCTGTCTTTGCTCTTGCCTGGCTTCTAACTATCACACACTCTACATCTCACCTTGAGGAAAGTTTTATGTCCTTTGCACAGAAAGGTAATTTTGTTTAATGACTTGCTGTTTAAAATGCTCATCTGCAAGGGGATGATTGTGAATTTTGATGTATACATTAGTTAAGCAGTATGCAACCATTGAGAATACAAAATCTGTAACAACTTAGATAAATGCTACATTAGCAAGTGAGAAAACTAAGTTCTATAAATAGTATTGTCATGACTAAGTTAAAAAAGAATTCTACTCTCCTCTAAAGCCTACTATTGAAAAGTATGAGAGAAAAATTATTAAATTATGGTTGATAGCAGGTGGTAAAATCATCAGTAAGATGTGTACTCTGTTTAAAAGTTTTCTGTAACAGAGGTGATTTTTAACCTACCAATGTAAGTTACAATGGTCAATACTTTTCCTTTTTAAGTAAAACTAATCATGATCAGATACTCTTTTGCTTTTTCGTAGCTTGAAGGATCAATTCCCAATTCTAGAAGTAGGTAAGAGACACAGAGAGGAAAAGATGATGTAGGTAGAAGGCATGCTTTAGCTCACCCAGTTCATACAAGTGTATAGAGTAATTACAAGATGTTTAACAAGTAACTAATTGAGAGCACTCTTTATTTTAGCTAATGCCACACTCCAAATCTGGTTTAGACAACAGAAAACACAATTTTTCAATAAAATCTCTCTTAATATAAATATAGAAAGTTGTTGAAAATGTTCATCTGAGATGCTCAGTCATCTTCTCACCCTGTTAGAAGGTACCAGAGATGATAACTTAGTAGGGGAGGATTTCACAAGACTCCTCCACCAGATGAAAAGCCACCAGCAATTAACATCTGCTGAGTGAAGCACAGTCAGTCTTCTCCAGGGACGAGCCTTCTGATAAGTGATCCAATTCCAAGGAAATGGTCAGCCTTAAGTAAATATTCATATAAGCAACATTAAATGGACTCAGGAAGCTGTATTTGTGTTTGTTTGTGTGTGTGTGTGTGAGTACATGTAGCAATAATTAATGAAAGAGGAAGAGGGAGTGTGGGAGAAAACAAGGAAAGAGTTGGAGCTAGGAGAAAGATAGAAATGATGTAAATACATTACTCATGAATGAAAAATCTCAAAACATGAAAATGAAAAAATCAAAATTATGTTTATTTATGTGTGTGTATAAGCTAAACTATTCATGTGAGTGTCAAAAGACAGCTTGCAGGCATTTTTTTCTCTCCTTCTGCTATATGGGCTCCAGGGATTGAACTCAGGTCATCAGGCTTGGTACCAAACACCCTTACTCACTGAGCCCTCTTGCTGGCCCAAAGATTTCTTTTGCTCACAGCTTCAGATGGTTCTATTGTCTCTGGACTAACATGTGGTGAGGCAGAATGTCATGACGAGACGTTTATGGTGAAGCAAAGTGGTTTACTTCATGCACACAGGAGACAGGGAGGGGGGAGTAAGTCACCAGGGACAGGATCTGCCTTCAAGGCATACCTCCCAGCAACCTCCTGACAGCCATTCAATAGGAATTTATCAATGAGTTGATCAATTGATGAGGTTAGGATCTTTATAAATCAATCGCCTTTAAGTATCGCCACTAGCTGGAGACCAGGCTTTCAACGTATTAGTCTTCAGGAGTCATTTCAGACTGAATTCACAATACTGTGTTTTAACAGTGACCATCAAATCTCAATCTAAGAAGAATTCTTCAGTGTTAGTTAGGGATATAGAGGCTCAGAGAGCAGAATGATCTGCTTGAATGAACAGCAGTATTGAATGTAGAACACGCACACCCAGGCTTGCAGAGGAGGAATTTTCCCTCTGTCTCCCAAAAGCTTAATGAATTCAGTGTCTTCCTTGGCCTGGAAGAGTTTTAGTTTTGCATTGCTAGTTTGTCTGACATGCAAAGTATAAGAGCCAAAAAACATGATAACAGTTTTCCATATGTCTGCCTGGCCAAAACTAACATACTCTGGCAACCGAGTCACCAGAGCAATCTGGAAGACTTCAACACCGTGGCAAGACCCCTTCCTTACATGAAGAGGAATATCAGGCTTGAACCAGGCTCTGCACTAGGGAATGGGGTGTGAACTTGGGGAAAAAGTACCTCTGAAAATGCAAATAGACACACAAGAGTTAAGAGAGAGATCCCAAGGAGACAATTCGCCATCTTCTGAAGCCTTCCCTCCACGCTTAGTGCTAAGGCAGGGTTGGCAAGCCTGGCACCTCAGGGACTGCTTTGTTTATTGATGCTTTAGAGGAAATATTCCTCTTCACACAACAATTGTGTTGGTTAGTTGTTTGGAGGAAATTGGGATTTTCTTTTTTCAGATGGGAAATTGGGAGAGAATTTATAAAGAAAAATCTGGCATGGTTCAGTAACTCTTAAGTGACTTCCCCACCTCTCTCAGTAACTTTCTCTCTCTCTCTCTCTCTCTCTCTCTCTCTCTCTCTCTCTGTGTGTGTGTGTGTGTGTGTGTTTGTGTGTGTGTGTGTGTGTGTGTGTGTGTGTGTGTGTGTGTGTGTGTATAGGGAAATACAGAAAACAAGGACATATGGTATAATATTTTACTCTCTTATTTTTTGGCATCCCAGAACAGCATGATCACCAAAGAGAGCGAAGCACTAAGAGCCATTCAGTCTTCTGCCTGAAGCCAGCGTGGCCTCAGCACTCACCTTCACCGGCCCACACTGCCGGGAAAGGGGGATTCTCTCCAGGGGGAGACAGAGGCATGTGTAAGCAGAAATATTCACTAAAAAAACAAAGACATTTACTTAGAGTTTCAGCTTTTTTTAGTTTCTCAACTTTTAAAACCCATCACTGCAGAGTGAAGGATTTAAATGATTAAATCCCTTCCTGTTTGAAAATGACTGAAAATGAATTTCTAAAAGCCAGACTGACCCTTTTTGGCAAAGGCTTATGTTAAGTGTTGTATAAAGGAGGTGATATGGTGCCTTATATTCTGCCACTGTAAATCTGCCTAACTCTGAACAAACTCAAGGAGGAAATTGGACATAGCAGTAGGATCTCAGTGTGCTCCACAGGTTGTTTCTAAAATGGTTTAATTGTGGACACTTTGTGACCAGATAAATACAAAATCTGAGAGTTTAGAATTGTTCAGTGGAGTTCAAAGACAGTTAGTGAGCATGTGCTTGTGTGGCTGTTGCATCTAATAATGAACAAGATGAAGTTTATATTCCCTATGTCGTTTGTTTTCATTTTGATTTTTGGGTAGTTCTAAAGCAGAATAGTCTTCCAACATAGTTTGAGAATACCTACAGGAAAACAGCCAAGCCAATAGTGCTATTGAGCTGAAAATACACTGAGTGTAAACAGCAGGTTACAAACCAGATATTTTCAGTCTTTCTTTACATAGGAAAGCAGGATCAGGAGAATTCTGGACATGCCCAGGCAGATGGAGACATGTAAAAAGCTATGCCCAAATTTTGAAGGGGTACTTTCTATCCAACTTGAATATCTTAATAAATGCATGAGGAAATCTGTGTTCAATCTTTTATATAGAAATGACTGCATTTCTATCCATTTGACCATCTATCCATCCACTTACCCATCTACTCATTTGTCTGTTTAATGAATATTATGTATATACTGTGTGTCCAGGGCCCATCCTCTGGGTAGTTGGACACAATTTAGTGATAACAAAGAGGTTATATTCATCTTTTACCTGTGTTTTAAATTATCTCAGGTGTATGTAATGATAATTTAAATTACATCCCTTTGAGTTCCTGGATGTAACTCTTAAGGATTCAGTCCTGTTGGGCTCATTTACAGAATATTCCTAGCTGGTTGGGCTCCAACTTTGATTTCCCTATGTAATGGGTTTGAATGAGAAATGTTTCCCATAATGTCGGACATTTAAATACTTTGTCCTCTTGGTGGTGCTGTCTGGGGAGATGTAGGTGTTTAAGACCTTGGTAGAATTCAGACATGGGAGTGGGGTACACTTTCAGGATAAGAAGCCTTGCTTACTTTGAGTTTGTTCTCTGTTTTGTGATTGTAGTTCAAGAGGAGAGCTTTCAGCTTCCTGTTCCCACCGCCCACCCTGCCTGCTGCCATTTCTCCCTGCTCTTCAGACTTTAACCGTCTAGAACCACAAGTCAGAGTAAACGTCTCTAAGTTGCTTTGGTCACAGTGCTTGATGGCAGCAACAGAAAAATAACTAATACCTTCTGCCTCCATGATATGCTGGTCTACCTCCTAATTATGGAATGATCTGGAAGATAGCAGGGGGACGAATCCATGAAATCCCACCAGAGTGTTCGAAGTAAGCCTGCACAGTGTCTTTTTACCATAAGAAGAGTTAGTTGGCTTTGGCCAAGTTGACAGAGGGATGTGGCAAGATGGGAGACCCCTAAGGACACTGTGGCCACACCAATACCGTTGTGACTTTAGGTTAAGGTCAATAAAACAGACACCATGGAGAACAATCGAGACCTTTCGCCAAATCAGCTAGTCTGGTACTCTGTCTTGAAAACAAGACTGCAGGGAAATTCCTCCTTGAACCCCAGCTGGCAGAGCACAGCAGCTGTGTGATCTCTCGGAAGAGCCAGGGATCACACATCTTTAAAGAATAACACAGTATTTTCCTTTAATGTTGACTTTTTATTTTCTTTATCTTGATTAGAATTAGATTTAATAGGCCTTTTGTTATCACAACAGAGAAAGATGTCATTCATGATGCCAAGTTGTAAAATAGTCTGTTGTGCTGACGGATATCCAGATAGCATGGAAAGGAGGGCCTAATCACTCAACATCCATCAACAATTAGGCTGGACACATAAACAAGAACACATGTCCAGACCGGTGTGCGTATTGATTAGAACAGCTAAATTCTTCTTTAGCAAGGGTCACAGAGCCTTGCTCCCCCAACCTCATGTGAGCAAGGGTCACAGAGCCTTGCTCCCCCAACCTCATGTGAGCAAGGGTCACAGAGCCTTGCTCCCCCCAACCCCATGTGAGCAAGGGTTACAGAGCCTTGCTCCCCTCAACCCCGTGTGAGCAAGGGTTACAGAGCCTTGCTCCCCTCAACCCCGTGTGAGCCTTGCTCCCCCCAAACCCGTGTGAGCAAGGGTCACAGAGCCTTGCTCCCCCAACCCCGTGTGGCGTATGTATATGAGAGAAGCTGGGGGAGGTCAAGAAAAAAATAAGCACAAGCCCAAGACAGACTTGAAAAATAAGCAGTAACATCTGGCAAGTGACTTCCTCCCACGGACGGACATAGGACGGGTCTCCAGGGCAGCTCTTGAGGAATGTTTGTCTTGGCAGCATGTTGTCTTAACGTCCATTAGCTCTGTGAACGAACTTTGCTTGGGTTTCTGTCTCTCTTGGTGTTGGACCTAAAGCTTGATTATCACAAGGTGCCATTCATTAGCCATTTTCCAGCATCATAGGTTTACTCCAAAGTGTTCTCAAAAGATTCTTAAGTATTAAAGACCATATAATTCTTCATTATTTAAAATGCTGTTTATATCATTTTAATGAATTCTATTGTTTATGTTGCATAGGTTTGTCCCTGAATTTCTTCAGTTAACTTAGAGAACATTTGATTTCAATTCTAAGAGTTTAGTATGTACCCTAGGCACACTGGTGTGACACATGTCTGTTTTAATTTCTTGGTGCACAGTTATTTACATGAAATGATTAGTGATGCATCAGTCTAGAATTATGTAACATGTTATTGTATATCTCATCCCTGGATTCACAAAGGGCACCTTCAAGCCTTTTCTTACTAGGCCAGATCTAGTTTTTATTGTTTTTGCAGGCAGAGAAAGAGGAAAGAGTATATTATATACCGAGAAAAATAAATAAAACAGAAGTTTATAAATAGAAAAACCTGGAGTCTTTTTGTCTAAGTTTCATAGTGTTAATTTCTTGATTTTGTGGAACTCTAAAACAAAATATTAGAAAATGATTTTGTCACAGTGTAGTTACTATTTTGAAGATAATGTAAAGATAGTAAAGCTTGCAAATTGTATTGTGGGAATCTTGTGAGTTATTGTTTCTCAGAGCGGAGGGGATGGAGGGATGTGTTCTCTGTCATGGGAAGGAGCATGGGACAATGGAATGTCTACTCAAATTTCCCACCTCACTTCTTTATCATCCCTTATTGCTCAATCATTACCATTTATGGAAACCAGATGTAGGCAGAGTGGCTCACATGTGGAATAATTCCACCTTAAGTTATGAGAACTGTGAGTGTACTGGTTTCAGAATTTTTATGACAATGCTGGGGATTTGGTTTTTTTTATTTTAATTTTTAGGTATAGGCTTTTCACATAGTGAGACCATCTGTTTCTTTGGAGCCACACACTTCTTGATAAATACCTCTTGGAAAGACTTATGCATATCTGCACGCATGATCTACAAGGAAAGAAAAGTCCTGGGATTCCCAGAGGGGGAGGTTCCATGAGTAGCTGTTATTTGAATGGTAGCTCAGGAACCAAGCACTCCCCAACAGCTCTCCAAGAGGGAGAGACACAATCACAGGCTTGAAACAAATTGGTCACCCTGTCACATGTTGTTTTAGAAAAAAAAAAAGCCAGCATAAAAAATATAATTTACAGGCAGTTTCACTGAGTAAAGGCTCTTGCCAACAATCATGATGACCTGAGTTTGATTCTCAGGACCCACATGGTGGAAGGAGAGCCAACACTTGCAAGTTGTCCTGTGACCTCCTCATGTGTACTCTGGCACCCGTGTATGCACAAAGTAAATAAATAAATACAAAAAACCAAAGTAGAGGCTATAATCTACTTTCTTGAAGAACATCCAAAGGCATCTGGAGAATGGCAAATATATCTTGATTACAGATATTTGACACAAGGACTAGTTTTTGGGTTGGCAACAAGGTAGTGGGAGTGGGTATGTCTAGAGGAGTATCCTGGGAAGAGATAGTCCTGGCCAACAGTTATTTTTAACTTAATAATTAATTAACTTATTTATTGAAGTGCTGGGGACTGAGTTCCAGGCTCATACATGCTAAGCAAATGCTCTACTATTAAACTGTATACCAGTCATCACTTATATATAATGTATAGATGTGAAAGCCTGAGATTCTAACTCTCTGTCTCCTTCTATTGCCCCAGACCCAGATGATCAACCAATCATTATTCATCCTTCTTAGGTTTGTTTCAGGAAGCTCATAATAGAGAAGTTCAAAGGGATTTATTACAGAGATCTAGGACGTCCTAAGTGTCATTCTTAGTTAGGGTTTCTATTGCTGTGAAGAGACACCATAACCACTGCAACTCTTATAAAGGAAAACATTTTATTGGGGTGGCTCATTTACAGTTCAGAGATTCAGTCCATTATCATCATAGTGGGACATGGAAGCCTGAAGGCAGACATGGTGCTGGACAGTTAGCTAAGAGTCCTACATCTTGTAGGTAACAAGAAATGGTCTGTGTGTCACACTGAGTGAAGCTTGAGCAAAAGAGATCTCAAAATCCGCCCTCACAGTGACACATTTCCTCCAACAAAGCCACACTTATTTCAATAAGGTCACACCTCCTAAATAGTGCCACTCTCTTTGAGGCCATATTCTTTCAAACCACCAAGTAAGGAAAAGAAACCCGGGAAGAAGACAACCCAAAAGACATAGGAATCAAGGCTCGTTGGTGTTCTGGAACTTGCTTAGTGTTCCCTGTCTTATGGTTGGTCGTTTACAGCCTCTCCATCATTCACAAGTTAGTATATTATAAAACTTCCCAAAGAGACTTAATTTTCACTTGATTCTCCTTCATTTTAACACTAGCTAATGAAAGGTTATGCTAATCTACCCCCAAATTCCAACTGTTATCCTGTAACACTGAACAAATTAATCAGTGACGAAATACGTACATAGCAGGACAAGTCCTTTGGCCTGAGAGAAAGGAGAGAGGGAGGAGGAATTGCGTTTTCCCTGGAAGATCGGCATGGACACTGGAAGTAGTTTAGTTTTATTGTGATGGTTCAAAGGTCCATGCATGAAAAGCGTAGTTCACAGCTTTGTAGCTATTGAGAGTATACCCATCAGGAGGTGGAACTGCTGGGGGGCCCTTAGCTTTTACATGACTCAGAAGGTGTGTTTTTGAAGATTATGAAACTCTGGTTTCTCTCTTTCTCCTTCTGTCTCTGGTTCTCAGCTACAAGGGATCAGCAGTGTCTTTACCACAGTCCAGACGCCACAGGGCCTAGGAAACATGCACTGAAACCTTTAGCAGAAACGAATCTTTCTCCATATAAGCTGATTATCTCAGTATTTTGATGTAGTAACAGAATGCTGACTCCCTTCCTTCTACACTACTGTGGCATCCGGAGGATTCTTGAAGCTAAAATCTCATTTACAACATCTGGAACATAACAGTTCCATTAGTCAAGGTCAGGGCATGGGGAGCCTGTGAAACATTATTTTCTACACTAATTTCCACATAATTTAGTAGAAATACTAACTGTAACTTGAATCTTTTCTTTTTCTCAGAATAATAGAGACAGTTTCTCCTGTCTAAAGTACAAAGTATACCGTGACAACTTGTTATCAAGAAACATGGAAAAAATAAGCTTTCTTCTACTGGAGAATTTCTGAGTTTATCTTTTTCTGGAAAAAAAGAGATGTGCATAAAGACAGCAGTCTTGAGTAATTTCCCTGATCCCTTTCCGTTTCTAATGGAGATGGCATTAAACATCTGTGTGGGATTGGAGTCCTGAATGTTGCATTGATTTCATTTCTTATTTCTTTATCTGACAGTTTTCCCAGTCAGCCATTGTGTGGCTGAATGCTTCTTACTCTTACACATACTGTAAGATACTTAAGTATGTAGGTGGAGTTTATTTGTGTCTTGGCAGCTGCTCCCAAATAACCACACATAAACTAATATTAAATATAAATTCTTGGTCAATAGCTCAGACTTGTTACTAACTAACTCTTACAACTTAAATTAACCCATTTCTATTAATCTACATTCTGCCATGTGGCATTATCTCTCTTTCATCTTGCACCTCCTATTTCCTAGCTGTGTCTGGCCGGAGACTTCTCTGACTCTGCCCTTCTTCTTCCCACTGTCCTTAGTCTGGGTCTCCTGCTTAACTTTATCCTGTCCAGCTATTGGCCCATCAGCTTCTTTATTAAACCAATCACAGGAACATATATCCACACAGTGTAAAGGCCTATTGCACATAAGTGCTCACGTTCCACTTGTACACTAGGTTGACTCTTCCTTCCCTTCACAGGCTGAGTTCTTTTCCCATCAACCTTCTGTGTGTTCACACCCATTTCTGATGCCACCTCAGACTTGCCTGGCAATGCAACCCTCCCTCTTTGTTAACCCCTGCCCTTCCGACTTTGTCTACTACCGAATCCACTGGCTTGGGAGCTTTTAGAGCCCACACTAAGCTATCTCACAAGGCAAGCTCCAGGAGTCTATATGAGAAGAGTGAGTACTGGGCCTACTGGCCGAAGATCTTATGTCTTTTGCAAGTATTGAGAATTTGTGAAGAAATGAATGTTTGTTACATGCATATTTTGGAGAATACAAAGTATAGCATTGCCTGTGTATAACTCTTAGATGAAAATTTGCAATAATCTCTCTCACTTTTTGGTGACTTAGATTTTCACTAACATGTGAACACAGTTCTGAGTAGAAAGTAGTGGTAATTTGCCATGCACTAGCTAATGGTGCCCATTTGGTGATTAATCCTCCCAGGTTGAACCTATGTCTGAAACAACATTGTGGCAAAATACCTCAGTTCTTCTCCAACCCAAATAGGACAACTGGAGAAATTATTTCTCTGTATTCTTTAGCTGTCTTTATTGCCTGTACATGTTGGCTACTTGGAGGTCCTCTGAAGGACTTTAAAAACAGTCTTATTCATGACTCTGGGAGTAATGTCTCTATCCACATCACAGTGGCAGGCTCATCACATTCTGTCAGCAAATTGATCGCCTTCATGCCAGTTCACCTTTCACTGGATTTCTCCCATAGGGAATTTACAAGGAAAGTATGGAGTGGAAAGGGTCTTCATCTTTCCTAAAGAAAAACTCCCCTCTTTTTCAAGATATCCATTCATCTAAAAGGAGAGTTTTGCCTAAGGCAGGAGACTCAAGTAGGGATTGAATTCAGAACAGTGAAAGAGGCTAGCCCTTAATTAATGCAATATTTAGCTAGAACTTCCTTGTTGTTGGCCTTATACCCAAAAGTAAAGGACTTAGAGGGGTTCCCAGGGTTACATTTTATTATTAAATAATCTGATCTCAGACTTCTGCCAGAAAATATGTTCATAAATTGAAAAGGTAGGTGTCTAGGAACTGCTGAATAATAAATCTGTTGTCAGTACTAACTTTCAGATAAGTAAAAATTCTAAAATCAAACTTCAAGAAGAGAATGATAAAAATGAGTAGAAAATTCTCTTTTGGAAAGTTTGATATACACACTTTCAGCCTTGAACAGCACGTCAAATGGCCTGTAGACTGTCTTCAAGACACACAATGCCTCATTGAATTTCTAGACTTTGAGTCTGGTTAATTTTGGTGTGTGTGGTTTTTTTTTTTTTGATTCATAAGTTATTTGTAATAAAGTTTATAAGTAAGGAGAGAACAACTTCAGCTCTTAGAAATGCTTAATTCAATAAATAAGTGGTAAGGGCTAGTTCCCCAAAACAGGATGTTTCCAGATTTATCCTTAATACATTTAAGACACATTAAGATAGAAAAGGATGATTTCAAGTTTTTAAGTAAGCTATATAAGTTATTAGGAAAAGAGACACACCAACTTGAGCTACATACTAAAATATGAATATAAAACATGGTCAGAAACCTAAACTATGAACTAAGTTTTTATTTTCTCTGATTGAATGATTTAATTCCTTTACCTTGTCTTCAAGCCTTGATTTCAATTTGATCCAATCTATTGGTGAGGTTTTTCCCCTGACCTTTTTATTAGACTCACTGAATTTTTCATTTCAATTTTTATTTCAGCTGGGTTTCCTTCAGAATTTCTATCTCTTTATTGAATTCTATTTTCATATCCTGACTTGTCTTCTTTATTTCATCTAGCTGTTCATGTTTTCCCTTGTCTTCATTCCAACATTTATTCATATCACCTTTGAGTTCATTCAGGGATCATTTTTGGAGGAGATGTATTGTCTTTGTGTGTGTGTGTGTGTGTGTGTGTGTGTGTGTGTGTGTGTGTGTTGTATGTGTGTTTTCATGATGAGATCTGGGCATCTTGAGCTAGCTCAATGGTTGAGTCTTTTGGTATGGAGGTATAACTTACCATTGTAGAGCAGACATTTGAATCTCTACTTGTTTTTACCTCATCTTATTACGTTTTGGATCAGCTGGGTAGTGCTTGAGGTTCAGCCTTGGAGCTACTGAGGGCTAATGTGCAATTGGTGTATCAGAAGTGGTCTTGGCTCAGCTAGGAGAAATGTCTAGCTTCTAACTATAGGAATGGACCACACCCTCCAGTAGAGCAAGCACATTCATCCTGCAGTTTTTAAAAAGTCAGAGGTTGGAGTGGCAGAGACAGGCAGAGGTACAGGTTACTCACAGAGTACACAGGCTCTTAGCAAAGGTTTTCAGCTGACAGGTTTATGTCCTGGTGAGTGAAAGCAGAGGAGAACTACCCTGGAGTGCACTGGGGGCTTCAGATGCATGATGGCGGCTCAGGGTCACCGAGGGGACAGTACTACTCATGGAATGCATGCCAGCCTTCTTTGCACGGATTCCCAAAAACGTATTATGAACCAAATCCTGGTGGATAAGAACCACAGAAATTCTTTGGATGCTGTATAATGAGAAAAAGTTCCAGTGTCTTGCAATTCCTTTAAGTATAAGTAGATAGGTTCAAATATTTCCTTCAGTTTTTTTTTAATGAAAGTTACAGCCAGTCACAGTTGACTGCAATGCCTCAATGCTAATTTCAAAGTTCCTTAAAGATTATTTCTTACAGCAACATAATAAAACAGCAGCAGTAGCAGCAAAAAATCACTGAAATGAACACAAAAGGACAGGCTTCAGATATTGAAAAGAATGAAAAGGAATAAAGAAAAGGTAAATTCAGATTAAAATCTTTATGAAGGGTCATCAGAGGGATCAGTAGGTATGGGTGCCTGGTGTCAAGCTGACATCAGTTGGATCCCTGGGACCCATGTGGGGAAGGAGAGAACCAACTCCTACAAGTTGTCCTCTGATTCTGCAAGGGTACTGTAGCACACGTGTGCAAGTATATGTATGTGCCCTGTATCTATAAATCAATGTAATAAAAATAAATAAATGAATGTTGGGCTGAAGAGATGGTTTAACAGTTAAGAACATTGGCTGCTCTTGAAGAAGACCTGAGTTCAATTCTCAGCACTTAAATGGTGGTTCACAATCATCTGTAACTCCAGTTCCAGGAGATCTGATACCCTCTTCTGGCCTTTGTAGGCACCAGACATGCAAGTGATACACAGATATACATGCAGGCAAAACACCCATATACATAAAAATTAAAATGAAACTTGAAAGTGTTTGTATAATCATCTGGTTGTGTATATCATCAACTCTCAGAAGTATTCTCTGGAGCTTTGTAAGACATCTGGAATCTTTAATTCTTGCTTTTGGAGTGTACAGTTATTCCTTGAAGTCCCTGAAGAGTTCCCCCACCCCAGCAAATTTCTTTCCTTTTGCATTCTCTTAAGGTAGGGAGGGTGGAAAGGAAGGTGCAGAGATCCAATGCTGACTGAATCCTGCTTCCCCTTGTCATACACTAGGTGTTAGAGACTAGTCTCTGCTGCACTTCTTGCTCTCTGTGACCCACCTGGAGGCACTTCTCTGTGTAGTTATCAGCCCAGAGCAGCTTCTTTCTCACCAGGTCATTCAGATCCCCAAAAGCCCCTGTAACAAGTTCTGCCTCTCAGGATGAATTCTCCCCAGGAAGCTGGGGCATTCCCTCTTACGGAATTAATCTCTGAGAGGTTTGGTTGTCCATGGTGTCACGAGTGCGTGTTTCCTCTGGAGCAGAGCTAACTAATGTAAACATGTGTGGGCACACCCTTTGCACCCCACTCCAGCCTTTCATTTACCTAAATGGCAAACTAGCATTATTATTTAGCCCAGAATTAGATAAGGGCCGGTACTGTTTTTAGAGTAATCTTTTGACTTAAGTTGGACAGCGTTGACGTTATTCTAGGTGACTTTTCAGTGCAATACCTAGAAACCTTAACTGAGGAACTCTGTATGCAAAGCGCTTTTCCTTCTCAGAACTCACTTCTATCAGTGCAGAGGGTCCTGGATGGGAAAGTGTGATCTGTGACAAAGCTCTGGGTATTCTATTGATATGATGAAAAACTGAATCAGGCCATTGTCAAGGACAGTCCGGCTGCCTGGTGAGATCTGCTGTAAGGACCACACTTAATCTGTGTCATTGAACATGGCTTGCCCTCCAGCCTATTAACTATGAGCAATAGTGTGATTTCTGGAGTCAAATGGCTTACCGCTGTGTCTTGTGGTCCTTTAACTTTTACTCTACCCTATTTTATGATTTTATTTATGATGAGTGAGAAAACAAGGTGAATATCAAGGGGGTAATTGTTCCAAGTGAAACTGCAATTATAAAGAAAAATTCTATGATAACTACCACCATCCACTAAGGGTCTATTTGAATGCCCTGGCTAAGACAAATTAGATCTAAGTGACTTGGCTGGGATCTTGGTGACATCTATGCTAGACTGTGGGGAATTTTGTTTCGGTGAAGGGAGTGGAAAGCATTTTTTATGGGACAAGATGCAAAGGTGTAGGAGTGGGTCTGAGAAAGGAGATGTTTAAATGTGTTCTGCCTAAACTGACCAGATGTGGTCTACACACTGTGACAAGAGGAAGCAGTGCTGACCTCAAATACAGATAACCACAGTTTGGGACTGTCCTCCCCAATGAATGAAGAGTATACATTCAAGGAGGGGGTGATTATTCCAATAGCACTTCTGGATTCTTTTTGTTCTATTAGTGAAATGGAAGGAAGCAAAGCTGCCTGATAAGAGGTGGAAGGGTGCGGTTATTCTACACTAACAATGGGTAGAAGCCTGGCGGGGAGGGCAGAGGTAAATTAGCCACCTTTTGGAGATGGATTAATTCCTTTAGGGCCTTGGATGCCATTCAGTAAGTACATTTTCACTCTAATTAACACCCTTGGGTCCAAGAATTAATGCAGGCCAGAAGGGCAGTAGTTTGCTCGCCAGGCGTCAGGAGTGCAGGGCCCATTATTATTGCTTCTAATAAAATGTACTCACCCATACTTTGATCCTTGCTCAAAGACATTCTCCCCTTCCAAACACTCTCATTAACCCTGGCATCATTACCAAGATTAAGGGCTGAAACACTGTATCATTATCTCCAGTGCTTGAGAGGAAAGGGCTAGCCCTGGGAGGTAGAAATTTGTTCAGACCATAGTGAATCCAAAGTGGAAAAGGGATAAGAAATCAGGGGTCCTGATTCTCCTTGTTAGGCCCCAAACAGCACAGCTGAATAAAAGGAATGATGTCAGAATCTGACTCCAGTAACCAGCACAGCTGAACGAAAGGAATGATGTCAGAATCTGACTCCAGTAACCAGCACAGCTGAACAAAAGATATGATGTCAGAATCTGACTGCAGTAACCAGCACAGCTGAACGAAAGGAATGATGTCAGAATCTGACTCCAGTAACCAGCACAGCTGAACGAAAGGAATGATGTCAGAATCTGACTCCAGCAATCAGCCAATCCTTGTGCTGCCTCTTTGACGTCCTTGTAGCAGGAGGGTTTGCATGTGATGGAAGAGCCCCTGGGAGGCTCTCCTCTCTCCACCGGACTCAAGAGACTCACTGCTCCACTAGCTACCGTCACTTTACCTTCTAAAAGTCTCACAACCACCCTCCTATGGCATTTAAAACTTAATAAAAAGAAATCATGTGACTGTATTAGAAAGTTTTCCAGCTGTGGGATATGCCCTTAGAGTATCCACTATTTAAGTAATTGGGTGGGGGCACCGAACACGGAGGAGCAAGACCGCTCCAGAGCATTGGCTTCCATGAGTATCAAGTGACTGGACTATTTTGCATCTTGTGTACACTATGGATCTTTGGGTTTTCCTTTGGAGATTCCAAAGTCTTTATCCCTCCAAACTATGAGGCTTGTCTGAGAGCTGGTCTGTAGTTTAAAATAGATGCCTGTACCTTCCAGGACAAATTGGTTCCTAGCAGATCCCCATAGGAAGTAGGATTCAGACAATTTTAGATTTTTTGTACTTGCCAAAGCATTTGCAATTCGAGAGAACAGCAGCTTGCTCCTCTAGCTGCATCTCAGAAGCGTGCTGAGCCTCCTGGCGCTGGGGCCATGCCTCCCACCAGCTGGCTCCATTTCTTCCTTCTAGTTAAACAGAATGTTAGAATTTGGTTTGTTTCTATGCTGTTCCCTATGGTGTTTTTCTCTAATCATGTCCTAAGCTATTCTTATGATCTTGTGATTTTTAACAGTTCCCCCCCCCCATCCCAATAGGTTTCTCTGCTGACACTGTAAGCTGGATCAAGCCAAACTGAAAAAGTAAACAACAGGTTTATTTGAGCAAAGCAACTCCTGGGCAGGTTCACCAGTCCCAGAGATTGAGGTTGGAGAAGCCACACACCTAAACTAAAGCAGGTAGATTATATAGGTTGTAGGCAAGGGGTGATGATGTGTCTGCTGCAAGCTGGGTTTGTGTCCAAGGATAGTCAAAAGCTGAACGATTTAGGCGGGAATCTGGGTGGCCGGTAACTTTAGGGGAGCAAACTGCAGTAGCCACCGCCAAGAATGCAGAACTGGGCTTTTTGGAGCCTTTCCTTTGTTCAGAGACTCTGAGTGGGCAGGGTTTGGGGAGACAGGAATGGGGCTTTCTGGATCATGTAGGGGCAAGCTGAAGGTTCCAGCTGAACAATTTACACATCATAAATTGTTTCCATTGTTTCATGGTATGTTTTGGGAACTAGCTGACCATAAAAATGTTTCATGATATATTCTGAGAACTGGCTGATAACTAACTAAATTAACTGCAAAAATTCTACTTTTGTAATCACTTGCTATGTTCCTCAGGCTTGAACTTGACTATAAAAAGGCTCCTCTGCTTTTAGTCTTGGCCACTTCATTCTCCTGCTCCCAAGGAGACTGCAAGTCTGGCCCAGCTATAAAATAAACTTCTTACCTTGCAACATTCTGCCTGGTTCTCGACACCATAACAATCATGAGGGAGTCAAGTTTCATTTTTAACAAGTGGAGTATCCCCAGTGAGTTTGCCTTGCCCAAAGACTAGAGCTGGGGTACTTAGCACCATGTACTGGAAAATATTGGTGCATGCTTAGTAATCTCTTTAGTGGTCTCTTGTTTATTTTTTACATGTGTATGTATGTGTGTTTATAGAAGTCCAGGGTTGGTGTCTGGAGTCTTCTATATCTCAACATTATTACTTGAGTCAGGGTCTCTCATTTGAACTCAGATTTCACTGATATGGCAAATCAAGCTTGCCAGCTTGCTCCAGCAATCCTCATCTCTGTCTCCTAGGGGCTGGGGTTTCAGATGACATCCTCACCCTCCTGGCATTACACAAGTTCTAGAAGTCTGAATTCAGGTCCTCATGACAACAAGCTTTTACCTAGTGGGTTGTTCCTTCATCTGGAATACCACTTTTAATTCCAGAAGTTTCTAAACTAGAGTAAAAGTCCCCATGATGCATTTCTTCTAGGCAGCCACGTAAGGAACTTTGTTTTGTTTGAGGTTGTGTTGTCAGTTTCAAAGGAAGACTGTTACTGAGGATTGACAGCTATGGCGGTTTAAGAAGTCTTCCATCCTAAATGCTGGCTTTGACCTCCACCCTGAAGTCTCTGGTAAATGTGTTTTGCCACTCTGTGGGTTTAAATTACCATATGAAAAGTTAGAAGTTTCTGGGCTTTGTTGAAGTCCGTTTGAACCCAGACTTCCTCTTGGTCAAAAATATCCAATCTAAGTCTTTCGTGTGGTCCTGGGAACTAAACTACCCCAAATACCACATACTTGAATGGAAAAATGAGGACATGACCGCTTCTAGGTATGGGTTGAGGAGGTTTATTGTAGATAAGAGGGAGAGTACAGCAAGGCATGGATTCAGACTGCACACGGTCTTGTGGGGCTTTAGAGGAGGCCGTGAGGAAGTGAAAGAGGAGAGAGGTGGTGGGAAGTGGCCCCAGAGAGACCCAGAAGCGGAGCCAGCCAGGACACAAGAGACCAAGAGGGCAAGAGACCAACCGCATGTCCAAAATGTGGCTGAGGTTTACTTAGGTTGAGGCTGGGGAAAGAGTAGTGAAGCCCCACCCCTTGGAGGGAGGGGCTTAGGGCAGGGGCGGGGTGAGAGGTGCTGGGAGGAGGCACAGGTACTAAAGGAGACTTGTCCCAGGTGTTCTTGAGACCTAACTATAGCGTTGGCTCCTCCTTTTAAGAGATGACCCAACTGAACCTACAATCACCTGGCTGGGATTCCATCCACAGGAAGAGCAGGTTCACTGGAAGACGCGCTAAGGAGAGGGAGGGACTAATTATCCCGTTAATGAGAGGATGTACTTGTGTTTCCCAGGAGCCCCTCTTTTGGGGCAGATGCTTGCAGAACTTCATCAGACAGCGCCGCAACCTTTTCCTCCTTTACTTTTAGTCTCCACACCGCACACGCGTTTTCTGGCACTCTGAGCTTTCTTTCCCTGAAGAGCCTCCCCTTCTGCCACGTGGCTACTTACCAAAGCTTTCCCTCCTCCCTTTCCCCATCTCTCTCTGGGTCCATGCTAAGATTTACACCTCTCCCGCTCTGTATTCCTCTCAAACTCCAACAAAATTGTCTTTAAGCTTCCTTCTGAGTCCGTTTTAAAATCCTTTTATTAACGAGACGAAGAACCCGTAAAGGAAACTTGGTTTCCCTAGATGTAGCGCCTCCGTGGGACAGCGGAGATGGCTGAGTTGAGCGCAGTCCGCACCTTAAAGCTGGGCGTGCTGATGCCAACCTGCAGCTCCAGCATCAGGGAAGGGGACCGGCTCCGGGTGCTCAGGGGCCCGAAGTGCAAGTGAGTCAACGAGAGGCTTCCAGACCAGCCGTTTCAGTTTCACTGAGAGACTCCGCCTCAGAAAAATGAGGCAGAGACTGAGGAAGGCACGGAGCAAGCATGTGCGTATGAATCCTTGAGCGTGTACACACATACATACACACAGGCACACACACACAGAGACATACATGCAAACACACACACACACACACACACACACACACACACACACACACACACACACGTACTCTCTTACTTTGGGGCTGACTTCTTGGGAATACCCACAAACTAGTAACCTATCAGCAGGCAAAAGGGAACAAGAGGCGGGACTTGATACCTGGAGAAACTTGTGAGCCTGTGAGAGGAGCCTGGGAAATTCTCAGACACTGGCCCTGATTGAAAAGCTGAATTGACCCTGGAGAGCAGCCCATTGTGTGATTTTAAAATTAAAAAATAATTATCTTTTAGGTTTTCAACTCTGTCCTGAGGTTCCTTTAACTACCACATCCTGTTTAGTGAAAGCCTTTCTGACTGAGCTCATGCAACACTGTTACATTTAACATTGGACTTCGGTCTGTTTTGTAATGAAATATGAGTAAGTTTGACACATGTCAAATTTCTTTCAAGTCCCTTTCAGCCTCTTGGGCTTGATTCTGTGGACACACACCATGCATTTCCCTCTTGTGGAAGCCGAGCTGTTGGACTTGCTTACCCTTACAGCCCGACTCTGCAATAAATCGTCAGTGGCTTACTGGTGCTTGCTTTGACCAAATTTCAAGCTAAGTATACAAAAAAGATATTGTTTAATCCATACAATAAAAACTAAATAAACCGAGAAGAACCCAATTGTAAAGCCTTTAGATCAGTGGTTCTCAGCCTTCCTAACACTGTGACCTTCTTATACAGTTCCTCATGTTGTGTGACCCCCAACCATAAAACTATTTTTGTTGCTACTTCATAACTGTAATTTTACTACTGTTATGAATTGTATTGTAAATATCTATGTTTTCAGATGGTCTTAAGTGACCCCCCTGAAAGGGTCATTTGACCTCCATAGGGGTCACAACCCACAGGTTGAGAACTGCTGCTTTAAATGTTTTAGGGCAAAAACATTAACAATGTCAACTAAGCAATACCAAATACACACACAATAATGGATATCAACATTTTTTTGCAGAGTTCAAGTACTCATTAATTAACACTAATGTTGAATATGATAGTGTGATAGAGACAGCTTTACTGTTTATAGCCCATTGGGCTAAGATTTTGTAATCTGAAAATGATAAGGCAAATTGAGTCTATCTTCTCAGCCCTTCATTCTTGATTATGAGGGCATATCCCTCTCTGATTAAGCATCCTGTTCCATCTCTGCCATCACAGGGAGACATGGAGTACACTCCTCTCTTGAAAATTACTCTCAGTACTTGAGATAGATGTGTCCTGATAGAAAACCAGCTTCTAGACCAGGGGTGATGTATAATTATGTAATAGAAATCTTTCTGGTCGTCCGTGGATACAGACCAAGGAAATCAAGATGGGGTTTAGAACATTACAGCCTTGCTGTGAGAGTGGATTTAGGCTGTGATCAGACAAGAAGACTATGAGGGGACAAAGGTGGTTGTAGAAGTGGAGGGCACAAGGACACGTGACGTGAAGGTGGGAAGGAGGCCATCGGGGTGGGAGGGCATTCGGAAAGAAGGCTGGGCAGTGGGGGGACAGCGGGGTGGGAGGGCATTCGGAAAGAAGGCTGGGCAGTGGGGGGACAGCGGGGTGGGAGGGCATTCGGAAAGAAGGCAGAAACTCTTATTCTGGTGGCTGAATGAGAATGGCCCCATAGGCTCATATATTAGAATGCTTTGTCCGCAGTTGGTGGAACTGTTTGGGAAGGATTAGGAGGTGTGGGCTTGTTAGAGGAGGTGTGTTTTTGGGGGTGGGCTTTGAGGTTTCAAAGACTAGAGCCATCCCCAGCCTCTCTCTCTCCCCCCTCCCCCCCCTCTCTCTCTCTCTCTCTCTCTCTCTCTCTCCCTCATGGTTGTAGAACAAGATGTGAGCTCTGAGCTGTTCCTTTTCTCTACTTGGACTTGAACTCACTGAAACTGTAAGGCAAATCAAATGCTTTCTTTTATAAGCTGCCTTGGTCATGCATTGAGTTTTATTACAGAATAGGAAAGTAACTAAGATACTAATGTTTTGTGTTAATAAAAATAAATAACTTTCTATCTTCTAAGAGTGGAAAAGAAAACCCCAACCTTGCTCAGAATTTTTTTGTATTACCGTGTAGACAGAAGGCAACACGTAATCCTAGCACTGAGGAGGTAGAGACAAGGACAGCATGTGATCCTGGTACTGGGAAGGTGGAGACAGAGGACACTCCTGTTCCCCTGGACACTGGGAAGTATCTTTTCTGACCAGCCTGTCTAGCTGAATGGATGAGCTCTGTCTCAGTGAGACACCCTGTCTCCAAAAATAAGGTGGGAGCAATAAAGACACCTCTGACCTCCAAGCAATGTACAGCTGTAGACATGCACACCCAAAATTAAAAAATAAGTCTGGCATATAACAACAAGTGCAATAAAAAATGAAGTGAAACAAGATTAGACAGGCAGCTGTGAAACTAGAAATAAGAAAGGACCCCTTTAAGAAATAGAATCTGAAGGAGGTCCTGGAATAGTACTGTATGTGGGCGTTTGGGAAAGGCAGTTGAGGCACATGGAAGGTGTGCACAAAGGCCCAGAGGTAGGAGAACATCTAGCCAATCAGAAGCAAGACCTGGATTATTAGGGCTACATAAGATCAACCCTTATTTGTAGTGAGTTAAGGTGACTTAGTTGCTAATTAAAAATGCTTATTGATTAGTCTTGCTAACAAAAGATCCTTCTATTTCTGCTTTCCATCAGCCCCTGCTTCCCTTTCCTCCCTTCCCAGACTTCCTCACGGTACCATCCCCTGTCTAACATCTTCTGCTCAGCATGAAGACTCTAGTATTCTGAATTAAATGATTGCAGCCTTCCCCCTCAAGGGAACTTTCCTAAGAGTGGCCCTAATGTCTCACAACCCTGTGCAAAGACACCTGAGCCACAGGACAACTTCATGGGTGACAACACATTTGTTCAGCCGACTTCAGTCTGAAAGTGACAAGTGCTGTGCGCCATGGGAAACTGGTCCATATTCTCCCCAAATGAGAAAAGGGAACCCGCAGGTGTGGGCTGAAGCTTCCATGAGGAGGCCTTGGCCTCTAGCGATGACCCTTTATGAACAGTTTATCATTGTAGGTTTTCGTGGAGGTTAACGTATGTCAAACTCCTCATTCATAGTTGGTGGCTAATGCATTGTTGGATGTCCTTTGTAAGTGTTTAGGCACAAACAGAGGAAGGAACACAGTGCTGGCAGAAAAGAGAGAGGGAAAGAGAAAAAAGGGGTCCCTTGTAGATCACGGTGGGGGCTGTGGATGGAGGAAGGACCCGGAAGAGATTAAGGAGGTGAAAGGCCATGCTCTCTTGCTTTCACACATTCCTGCACATTCCTTTGCAGGGCTGGAGAAAGGGTGGCTGTCATCGCTTCCTTATAAAGCTGCCTTTGTGCCTCCTGGCTCGTGAGGTGAGACACTCATGAATAGTGTGGAGGGGAGTGACAGGGCCCGTGAAGTCTCAGTGGGCTATGCTTGTCAATAATTACCTTCTGTGGAGACCTTTCTTGCTGCTAACCATAGGCTCAGCTAATGTGATTTATGGTCTGTGAACGTGACCTGTCATGAGAGGAATTAGTCCACGCCAGCACTGGTGAGGAGGGCACTTTCAGTTTGGCCTTTTGGAACTTTGATGACAGGCAAAAGATGCTCCAAGTTCTCTTGTGCCTCCAAGACTTATGGAGGAACAAAAGAGTGGACACTTGTCTGCTGCACAGGAGATGTCCCGTCAGTGGCTACTGGCTATGATAATTTCAGTAACACATTAATCATGTTCAAAAGATTATTAGTTTGTTATCTACATCTGATAGTCTCTCTCTCTCTCTCTCTCTCTCTCTCTCTCTCTCTCTCTCTCTCTCCTCTCCCTCTCTCCCTCTCTCTCTCTCTCTCTCTCTCTCTCTCTCTCTGTGTGCGTGTGTGTGTGCGTGTGCGTGTGCGTGTGCGTGTGTGTGTGTGTGTGTGTGTGTGTGTGTGTGTGAGCTTGTGCCTGTGAAGGCAAGAAGTGGACACGGGTATATTTCCCTACCACTCTCCACCTCAGTTTTTCTGAGACAGTGTCTCTCACTGAATCTGATCAGTGAGCTGCAAGGACACATCTTTGTCTCTGCCACCTCAATGCCAGCGCTGGGGTGGCAGTCACATGCTAGCTTGCCCTGATGTGAACATGGGTCTTAGGAATTCCAACTTGGGTCCTTATCCTTTCAAGGCAGGCCTTTTACCAATTGGCATCTCCCCAGCCCTACATCTGGTAGGATATTAATTTAAGAAGTAGGACTATTGGATGGTTATAAAATAACCACATATGGTAACAGCAAAACAGAAACAACTTGTCTCAAAAGCATGGAGATGCAAGAGAGGGAAAGAGCTAAGCCTTAGCATGGGCCTTGTTTGCTTGTGTGAAAGAGGACATCAGCATCAGAGGCAGCTGGGGAATGCCTTTGACTTTAGTCTCAACCCATCCGCTGGTGTTTTCTCTTTTCTAGAAGAGTCTAGACAGGTTTAAACTGCAATCCATAGTGATCCACATGCAGGATCGTGTGCATGTGGGAAAGCAAATGAAGCCCATGGGAACAGGACTGACCATAGTTGAGAAATGTCTGTTCCTGGAAGTTCAGAGGACACATGAATCTCTCTTTCTTTGGTTGGGAAGATCTTGCTATTTATGGACCCCAAGTGAATACTTTTTGGGGAAAATGATCCAAGCCTTCTCCTCTGTTCCCATGTGGTTGTGTACAGGAAGCTGTTGTGTTGTTATGTGCTTACCATGTGCAGTAAGAAGGGGAAATATATCCCCGTGGTGACTGCACACATCAATCTCACAAGCAAAGCGTCACCATCTGTTTCCTGGAGTTAGCCACATGCAGCGGCGGAGGTAGGATGTGAACCTCTGTCAGCGACACTGAAATGGGGTCTTCTTTCCCCTTGCCACGGGGCTAATGCAGACGCGAGATATTTTTCCTTACTGTTTCTACCCTACTCTGTCACTTCCTCTCCCCCTACTCACTGCTTTTCATTTGAGCATAGTCTGCATCTGTCACCTAGCGCCCTGCTATGAAGTTATCCTTCTACAGAGCTCTCCTAGGCTCATGGCAGTTGTGAACTGCACTGTTGTGAGTATTGTTGTGAAGTACAGTGTTGTGAAGTGGTTCCTTCTAGAGTAATGCAGTATGACGTGGGTAGTATCTGAGAATTCTTTAGGTAGCCCTTGAATCTGAGGAGCTGAACTCCGCAATGGAAGCCAGTTACAGCTATCAGTGGCTGCATATTTCAGTTTCTTGGGAAGCACTGAGAACTCACATAAAATGAGAATCAGAGTGCTTAAGGAACCATGTCAGATCTTATTCTTCATTCACCCACTCTCCTGAACGTTTCAATTTCATACCCATGAGTCTGGTCTACTTTGACATTCTGCAGGCACTTGTTCTTTAGAGGAGGCTTCTTCTTTATAGATGTGTTGTTTTAAATCTGAAATTCATTCAAACAACTGCAGGATGCTCCTCAGAACAAAGTTGTCCTTTCTGAGTACTGTCATGGTGCACACATACAGAGAGATTTACGGTGTGCAAAATGAATCTTCATACTGATGGTGACCATTTGCTTTCTAGACTAGTGAATTTCTAGAGAAGTGCTTTTATAGTTTGAGGGTCATGGATGCTGTCCTCTACAGACATCTCACTGTCTAGTATCACCAGGAGGCAGTTAGTACTGGGTACTTTGATTTGGGCTATATGTGAACAGTCCCAGCAAAATCTTGAAAGATAGTAATTAACTGAAAAGTCACTTTAACTGCCAACCAGTTCTCATTTGGGAAGGTAGGAAGGCAAGAAGGTAGTGTGTACACTCCTAAGACCTGGAATTTATTGTGAATATTATGGATTTTGTCTGTTTTCATGCAAGCAAAATAGCTGTACCAGAGCACTCATTCCCATTATCTCAAAGGCCTTTACAACAACCTAAACTCTACTGCTTGAAAAGACTTGAAAGCATGTATTTTCCTCAGAGAGAACATGATCCTTTGACTTTTCTTTCTGGAAGGAATTGAAAATGGAAAATATCTTATTTCAGTCTCCACCGTGGGTTTAAATACTTTGTGTCATCTTCTGTGCTTTTGGCATGTTTGGCAATCCACATTCATGAATCACCTACAAAGGGATTGTGTAGGCCGTTACAAATATCTCTGAGAGAAGGCAGAGGGAATTGAGAAACAGTCTCTTCTTTTTTTTTATTTTATCTTATAATTTAATTTAATTTTATATATCAGCCACAGATTCCCTTGTCCTCCCCTCTCCCGCCCCTCCCACCTTCTCTCCAGCTCACCCCCCATTCCCATCTCCTCCAGGGCAAAGACTCCCCTGGGGATTGAGTTCAACCTGGTAGATTCAGTTGAGGCAGGTCCAGTCCCCTCCTCCCAGGCTGAGCTAAGTGTCCCTGCATAAGCCCCAGGTTCCAAACAGCCAGCTCATGCACTGAGGACAGGTCCCGGTCCCACTGCCTGGATGCCTCCCAAACAGTTCAAGCTAATCAGCTGTCTCACTTATCCAGAGGGCCTGATGAAGTTGGGGGTTCCTCAGCTATTGGTTCATAGTTCATGTGTTTCCATTCGTTTGGCTATTTGTCCCTGTGCTTTTTCCAATATTGGTCTCAACAATTCTCGCTCATAAAAACCCTCCTCTTTCTTGCCAATTGGGCTCCTGGAGCTCCACCTGGGGCCTGGCCGTGGATCTCTGCACCCAGTTCCCTCAGTCATTGGATGGGGTTTCTAGCATGACAGTTAGGGTGTTTGGCCATCCTATCACCAGAGTAGGTCAATTCGGGCTTTCTCTTGACCATTGTCAGTAGTCTATTGTGGGGGTATCTTTGTGGATTTCTGTGGACCTCTCTAGCACTTTGCTTCTTCCTATTCTCATGTGGTCTTCATTTATCATGGTCTCTTATTTCTTGTTCTCCCTCTCTGTTCTTGATCCAGCTGGGATCTCCCACTCCCCTAAGCTCTCTTTCCCTCGAAACTTGCCCTTCATTACCCCCACTCATGTCCAGGTTGTTCATGTAGATCTCATCCATTTCTCTGTCATTGGGTGATCCCTGTGTCTTTCTTAGGGTCCTGTTTTCTAGGTAGCCTCCCTGGAGTTGTGAGTAGCAGTCTAGTCATCTTTGTTTTACATCTAGTATTCTCCTATGAGTGAGGACATACCATGTTTGTCTTTCTGAGTCTGGGTTACCTCACTCAGGATGATATTTTCTAGATCCATCCATTTGCCTGCAAACCTCATGATGTCATTGTTTTTCTCTGCTGAGTAGTATTCCATTGTGTATATGTACAATTAAGAAATGGGCTATAGAACTAAACAGAGAATTCTCAACAGAGGAAACTCAAATGGCTGAAAGACATTTAAGGAATTTTTCGACATCCCTAATCATCAGGGAAATGCAAATCAAAATGACTCTGAGATACCACCTTACACCTGTCAGAATGGCTAAGATCAAAAACACTGAAGACAGCTTATGCTGGAAAGGATGTGGAGCTAGGGGAACTCTCCTCCACTGCTGGTGGGAATGCAAGCTTGTACAACCACTTTCAAAGAAGAAATAAAGCAAAATTTACATATGGAAAACTGACTTTACTAGATAGTGCACTAGATACATATCCTCAAATTATAATGTACAATTGAAGCAATTTGCTCTAAAAAACGGAAATGTTTATAGAGGTAGTTTTTTATCTCTTTTGTGTTGAAAAGTAACTTATTTATCAGATTCCAACAGAAAAAAGGCTCATTGGGCTGGAGAGATGGCTCAGAGGTTAAGAGCACTGGTTGCTCTTCCAGAGACCCTGAGTTCAATTCCCAGCAACCACATGGTGGCTCACAACCATCTATAATAAGATCTAGTGCCCTCTTCTGGTGTGCAGACAGAACACTGTATACATAATAAATAAATCTTAAAAAAAAAAAAGGCTCATCAATGTGCAGTGTATCAACATCAAGCTTGCCAATATCTGAACAACGGAAGCATTTTCCCCTGCAGTTGAAAAACTACTGGTAGAATAAGATTGCAGAGCAGATGTTCTGATTTAGTTTTTATTACCCCATGTATTTTAATATTATAATTTTAGAGATAAGAAATCTAAGATCTTCTATTGATTTGTCCTAAAACTCTCCCAACAGTTTTCTCTTTAATTTTTGTTCTTATTTATTTTTAACCTTCAGGGGTATAGGTGTTCGACTTGCATGTATGCCTGTGTACATGTGTGGCCCCGTGCCCACGGAGGTCAGAAAATGTTTTTTAGCTGCTATGTGGGTGCTGAGATTCAAACCCAGATCCTCTGGAAGAGCAGTCTGCTCTTAACTGCTGAGCCATCTCTCCAGCCTCCCTCCCATTTCCTCTTTAGCATATAATACATATTAAGCATGTATCATAAAAAAATCCGTGACAATGTGTTGATAAATGTTTAACATGAAAGACAAGGCCTATTTAGGAAAGTATCTCTAAGCCCCATGTCATCAGAGAATGGGAATGAATTAAAGTAGGTAATCACAAGCCATATTTCTCATGTACATCAAGTTTCATCTTGAGTGGCTTGTTATGGAACAGTCCAGAGCTAGATAACCACACACCCTTTAAGAAGCCAAAGGGAAGGTCCCAGTTCAGCCACCATGAAGCAGAGCCTTTGGTCAGTGTCCTAGTTTTATTGAGTTTTGACAAACATCATGAACAAAAGCAGCTTTGGGAGGAAAGGCTTACACTTGTAGGTCACAATCCATCACTGAGGGAGGTAAGGACAGGAATTCAGTGTATGAATATGGGATTGAGAACAATGGAGAGGTACTGCTTACTGGCTCACTTCCTCTGGTTTTCTTAGGTAGCCTGTGCAATCATTATCAGGCAGGCGTCCTCCAACAAGACTGGGTCAGTAAAGGGAACGGAGATAAACCACTGTAGAGATGGTTTCAGGAAACAATGTCTGCTTTATTGTAAGTGAGTCCATTATCATGATGGCAGGAAGCTCAGTGGCATGCAGGCAGACATGGTGCTAGAGAAGGAGCAGAGAGTTCTACATCTAGATCAGCAGGAAGAGAGAGTCAGCCTCTGGGCCTTGCTTGAGCCTCTGAGACCTCAAAGCCTACCCCAGTGACACACTTCCTCCAACAAAGCCACATCCACTCTAACAAGTCCACACCTCCTAATAGTGCCACTCCCTATGAGACTATGGGGGTCATTGTCATTCAAACCACCACAGAGAATAACCAGAACAGACTGTAGTCCTCATTTGTAACCAGGGAAGTTCCAACCATTCTCAGTTTTTACCTGTTAGTGTGAGGGCACAGCCACAGGCCATGGGCTCAATGAAGCCAGCTTCCCCCACAAAAAAGAAAGACAAAAACAAACAGGTAAAAAGAGCTAGGGACCAGGAGGCACATTCCACTCTGCATGTTCAGAGATAAAAGGAGCTTCAGAAATAAAACATAAAAGGAGAAGGACCATGACAAGATAATAAAGTATTATTTTTTAAACAGAAAGATGTAGGACCAGTGTGTCCAGTAGCGTGTCTTGTAGGCCAGCATACAGAAAAAACAAGTCTCAAACATTCAGTTTCTAAATTTGTCCATAGGGATAATCAAATTAAACCACCAACAAAGGAATAAAGAACAGAATAGCATGTGACATAGTTACATTCGACACTAGAAGGCAATGGAATGCATCACAATTTTAACATAAAAAAATCAGTTCTCTAGATACAGTTCCAAAGACGGCCATTGTATTAGGAGAAATTTCCCCCAAGTGTTGGTATTTTGACACATGAGGAGTCATGCTTTCTTTGGGACCTGTGAGAGAATATGTTTTGTTTATGGTATGAGATAAATCACGACTTGGTGAATCCAACTCAGGAGAACAGTAAGATCAATGTTCCAGGTGACACTTGGGCAGTCATCATTAACTGAGATGGGGGTGGAAGATCCGAGACTTCAAGAAATGCTTGATTGAACACGTGTCACAGTAGGCAAGGAGAACACACAGATGACAGACCCGGTGGAGCATGGGAAAAGTCAGATAAGAGTATCTAAATTATGTAAATCAAGAGAAACAGCAGCTACAAAACTTAAGGAAAGTGGTCCACAGAACATAAGAAAGAAAAGGTAGCCCTGTATAGAATCCTCTGGTGTGCTTTATTTTAAAGTCCTTAGTAGTTACACAGTCAATATTTAAAACAATGACTACACTAGCTAAATTAATAATTGTGTGATGTAATGATACTGGGAAGATGGGGGGGGGGTAGGGTGGGGTGGTAGGCTAGTAGTAATGTTAGTACTTCAACCCCATTGGAGTACAATAGGAAGTTGATACTTAGTGTCTAAAACTGATTAACCAAGAAGTAGCCATTTAATTTTGATCCATGAAAAACAAAAAGAGCTTCCAGAGTTTCTTGTGATTGACAGTGGGGAGCAATGTTGGATGTTGGGGCAGGTCAGGAGCATCTATTTTTTATAACAAGAATAACTGTATACATTACCTTACTCACAGCAGTCCTTAGTTTATGCCCCATGTCTCACAGCCCATTTGCTTTAATATTTGTATCAGATAGCTGTATCCCAATGTGGTCACCTTAATTGTAACATTTTGATTCAACTTGATTTTTAAAAGTGTATATTATTAATTTGTTACCAACTAAAAATTAAAGCTTTTCAATAGAAAAGTACCTGACAGCATGTAACTTAGAGACCAGACTGTAGAGGGTACCACCCTAATCTACTTGGATGCTCAGCCTGATGGAAGCTGGCTGCCATTTTGAAACAACTAGATGGAGGTGTCCACCTGGCAAGGAGCTGAGACTTTCTGTGCGTAACTACTTGAGCAAGCTGCCTAGGAAATGAAGCTTCTAGTCTCAACCAAGTCTTCTAATTCAGCTCTTGCTGTTGTTTGTTTTCTTGAGACAGGACCTCAACTTGTTGCTCAGGCAGGTCATGAACTCCAGAACTCAACTGAGTCCTCTGCTCAGCCTCCCAGGTAGCTGAGAGTGCAGACATGCATCACCAATCTCAGTCCTTTGATTCAAACTTGACTGACGGGCTGATGGTCACCTCATGAGAAAATCCAAGCCACAAATCAGCCCTGTGAGCCATTCCTTGATCTCTGACCTCAGAAATGATGCGAGGTGGTAAATATTAGCTGTTTTAAGTTACTAAATTTCACAGTAATTTCTTATGCATGGCTACATAATTAAGCCAAATGTCAAATATGCAGGAAGGCATATTAAATACACTAGAAAAATCAAAACATCTTCAAACTTCACGAAAAAAATGCTACAGGTTACCTTTGATTTTATAATTACAACATAGTTCCCATAATCAACAGTAAGATCAGGCTGAGAGACAGATTGCTGAATTTCCTACCCTGTGAAAGGTTTTTGTTTTCAACGTTGAAGTGCAGTAGAGGAGAAGGAAGGGCACGTGAGCTTCCGAGTTTCTTCATCTCCCCCCCCCCAACATACTTCTTTGCTTCTCCACCCTACTTCCCTGAGGCTGCAACTTAGACATTTTTGAATTGTTTTTTTTTCCCCAGTAACTGACCTTGGTCCCACATGACAACATCTCCAAAACTCTGTGTCAATGCAGGTTACAAAATAATTAGCCAATGGCCTGAATCTGTAATGATTTATTACTAAAATCTGAAGCCATCTGGCATGTCTTTATTATTTGCTCAGTGATCTCATTCAGTATGCAAAAGAAAAAGGTAAGAGATTCTGATTTGTAAGGTAAAAATACATTGGATTTAATCATTCTCCCTTAAATATACCCTTTGTTTTCCCCAGTGTTTGTGCTCATCCTCTATATTCTTTGGGTGTGTGTGCACACGTGCACACTGGCATGCACGTGCTATAGAGTGTGTAGAGGTCAGAGGACAACTTTGGTTCTTACCTCCCACCTTGCTTTAGACAGGGCCTTTTTGTTGTTGAGCACAGTTTACACTGTGGGCCTGGAAGCTTCCCAGGGTTCTCCTGTCTTTAATTCCCCTCTTGCCCTAAGGACATTACAGCACCCAGTTTTCCATGTTCTCTGGGGACCATTAATCCCACTAGTCAAGAATAAGACCATTACCACATTTTGAGCCAATTTTGAAAAAGCTCTAATTAAATACTGGCTGGGATGATGGATTCTGGCCAGGTCTATTCCTGGGTTCCCAGAAAATAGTAATGAGTCATATTTTGTAGAGGCTTAAAAAGGCAAACCCATAAGGCCACAGCATTTCCCATCAGGTCCAATCAGGGGCAAGCAGACATGGTGATGTACTTCCTGCCCGTGTACCTCCTGTCCACATGTGATCAAGCACATCTGATGCAGATGGGTCAAACAAACTTGTTTAAGGGAGTGAAAACATAAACAATGGCCTCCAGCATTCCAGGAAGCATCTGTCCTTGGGCAAGGGGCTTGCAGTCAGAGGCAGTTTTGTTTCATGGATCTCTTAGGCATGGTAATTAAAACTCAAAACATGACTTTAGCTCTCACAGGATCTGAACCCAGGTCCTCATCCTTGTGCAGCGAATTCCTTATGCTTTCCAAGCCACTTCCGCAGCCATCAACCACCCTATTGCTATTTTGTAAGAGTTAAACTATTTCTTGAGTGTGTGAGTAAGCTTTCTGCTATTGTGACAAAACATTGAGAAAAATAACTGCTGTAGAGCTATCTCCTCCAATCTGAAAAATTCCTCCCTAAAGGAGGGAAGAAGTTCATGAGACTCAGGAAGCTAACGAAATATTTACCAGACTCAGGAATCTCATTAAACTTACAGGACTTTGGAAACTCACAAATTTTCAAAGTTCACAAGGCTCCTCCTCAAATTGATATAAGCTGTGACTCGTGGCTGGGGTAAGAACCTCCTGCACGATGTGAAGGCAGCTGCGGATACAGCGCCTTCGTGACTCGGTGTGCATGCGCTGACGGGCTTCTCTGAGCTGCAGCTGCCCTTGGGGTACCCATGCTCCTGTAAGCAATTCTGATGAAGGCGCTGTTCCCCCAGGCTGGACGTGTACTGTTTCTGTGGTCTGCACTGGTGCCCTAGTCTGGGTGGCTAGCATTCATTCCTATCTCCCAGGAAAAGAGACACAATATCAACTTAAAGGAAGGTGACAGCTGACTCATCACTCCACAGCCACTTAGTCGCTTTGGGCCTCCTGTAGTACACTGCGAGAGGGAATGGGCTAGAGGAGGCGTTTTCACTTCACAATAGCCAAGAAGTGAAAGAGAAAGGAAGGGTACCCTTCGAAGAGCCTCGTTTCTTTTCACTAGTACCTCCCTAAGGTTCCATCATTTCCCATAGCACCACGGGCTGAAGACCCAGCTTTCAGATGAAGCAGTGTGAAGCAGAGTCAGAAGTTGTATTGAAAGGAATTTGTAGCATAGACCTTAAGCACAGGAGTAAAGAGAGTGAGCTCGGGTAATGAATGAGACTTAACCAAGAATGGGTAGAGGCTGTAAGGAAATGGTCAAGATTCAAACTGTAACCCTGAGCATAAATACATTATCTTCGAGACGTATGCCACTCATTTATGTAACAGATACAGCAGCTTCAGGCTTTTTTTTAAAAAAATGAGGGTGTACTTGTTAGGGAGATGTGGCAATCTGGGGGACTTGGAGAGTTGAGCTTTGTACCGATGTTCATTGGTAAAGTAAAAAGATCACGGGGACAGGGCAGAGAAAGTCACCCTTCCTGCAAGCCACTTGTCGGCTCTGCCTCAGAAGGCGGGCTTCTGCTGTGCAAACCTCTCTCTTCTGATGCCAGCTCTTTACCAACAGTTTTGAAACAGACAGAGTGCCAGGAACGATGACAGACACAAGAGAGAAAGCCTGGGAAAGGCTGACTCGCCTGTCCTGTTGGGAGTCAGAAAGCTTCAGGCACAAGAGACAAAAACCAAATGCCCATGGAGACAACATATATTTTCCAGAAAACATCTTGTCCAGGAAGAGTAACAAACTGTGCTGAGCGCCCAAATGTTCTGTGACCTCAAGTTTCCAGCATTTGCCCTTCCTTTCTAAACCTAAACAGGAGCCCCATAAATCCATCTCCAAACTTTGTTTACAGAAGCAAATTCTTTAACTTTTAAAGTTGTTGTAAGCTACCTTCTCTGAACACTATTAAGATGTGTGTGTGTGTGTGTGTGTGTGTGTGTGTGTGTGTGTGTGCATGTGTGGTGTTTCTTAACAAACTTCAGATAAATAACTTGAGAACAACTAAGATCCTACACATTCCCAATGTAGAAAACACCCAAGTCTGACTCCCTGGAGAAGCCTACACCTATTCTTGGTAAGTCTCATCCATTACCCGAGCTAACCCTCTTTACTCCTGTGCTTAAGGTCTATGCTACAAATTCCTTTCAATACAACTTCTGACTCTGCTATACACTGCTTCATCTGACAATTGTTTTTAGTGGCAAAGGCAGAATCCTAGCTTTGCCTGAATAGAGGTCTCTAATGAGAAATGGAACTCTTCAGGTTACTGCAGGGCGTGGAGGAACTATAACTCTCCTTGTTCACAGTGATACCTCAACTGCTAGTTCCTAAAGTCGTGTTTCTTAAACCTTAGTATGTATGTAGCAGAACCACTTGACAGTCTTGTGAGAACAAGCTTCCAGATCCACCCTAGGGTTCTGACGTGGTGCTTCTGTGGTGAGGACTGTGGGTTTGCACTCCCAGCAAGTGCCATGTGTTGCTGATGCTACAGTCCTCTGGACAACAGTTAAGGACCATTGGTGGTCCTGTGGTTTGAACTCATTTGGAGAGCTAGGAGATATAGTAAAGCCAAAAGCTAAAGAAGAAAAGACTGACAAATTGCTTTACGTGTGCTATGGTATAGATACGACATGTCTTCACAATGGCTCCTGTGTTGAAGGCTTTGTCCTCAGTTAGTGGATCTAATCATTGAAAGGTGATTAGATCATGTATGCTTATCAATGATTTAATCCATTGATGGGTTCAAAATTAGAATGGATTGCTGGAACGTGGCAGAACATCAGTGAGGTCCACCTGGAGGGTGTGGATTTCTGGGTGAATGAAAAAGGAAATAAAAAGGAAAGGCCATGGTTGAGTTTCGGCACCAGCTGAATGAAAAAAGAAAGAGAAAAGGGAAAAGACATGGCTGCTCTGAGGTGTGGTGGAAGAAAAGGTTTGTTGTAGACAAAAGGGAGAGAGAGCATAGCCAGACGCAGGGATATCGGGGAGAGTCCAGAATGGACAGGACCAGACTGAGCCTTGTGATGGGAGGGGTTGGGGGTGGGGAGGAGAGGAGCCACCTGTAGCTGGAGTTTTCCTGCCTGGCCCACAGTCAGGACAAATCTCTGTCACCCGCCAGTCCCACAGCCGCTCAGACCCAACCAAGTAAACACAGAGACTTATATTGCTTACAAACTGTATGGCCGTGGCAGGCTTCTTGCTAACTGTTCTTTTATTTTATTTTATTTTTTTTTTGGTTTTTCGAGACAGGGTTTCTCTGTGTAGCTTTGCGCCTTTCCTGGAACTCACTTGGTAGCCAGGCTGCTCACAAGATCCGCCTGCTCTGCTCCGAGTGCTGGATTAAAGCGTGGCCACCATGCCGCTTGCTAACTGTTCTTATAGCTTAAATTAATCCATTTCCATAAATCTATACCTTGCCACATGGTTCATGGCTTACTGGCATCTTCACATGCTGCTTGTCATGGTGGCGGCTGGCAGTGTCTCCTTCCGCCTTCCTGTTCTTTCTCTTCTCCTCTGTTAGTCCCGCCTATACTTCCTGCCTAGCCACTGGCCAATCAGTGTTTTATTTATTGACCAATCAGAGCAATTTGACATACAGACCATCCCACAGCAGCCACCAACCAAGATGGGCAGCCTGGACCAAGAGACTGGCATAGCCAAAATGGGTGGATTGTATAGGGAAGAGCAGCCTAGCCCCTGGGTTGGAGATTTTAGGGTAGGGGGCAGGGTATGCCACCAAGACGGCCCTGTAAAGGGGAGGGACTGAGGGAGAACTTGGTAGCCAGGTCCACTTGATATGTTGATGGGTACCTCAGCCATTTATTGGGGGTGGGGTGGTAGGGTGGTGGAGTGGTGGGGGTGGTGGGGTGGGTGAGGGTGGTGGGGTGGGTGAGGGTAGTGGGGTGGGTGGGGATGGTTTGAAACCTAACACTGGGGTAACCTTTGAAGGTTATATGGTGGCTCACTGTGGCCTGAAACCTCTGAAATCATGATCTGAAATAAGCCTTCCTTTAGGCTGTATTTCTCAGGTTTTCCTGCTACAGAAATAAAAAGTCTGACTAACAGTTTGAAGCAAAGCAGAAATATGTTTCTGTTGTTAGAAAAACAAAGTGAGGAGGAGGAGGAAATGGTGGGAGAGAAGCTGAATGAGCAAGAAGTCCTGAGGCTGTAGCTGATCCCCGGGGGTCAGATAAGATCAAGGCAGTTACTGAAGTATGTCTGGAAGAAAAGTCTGGGGGCTTTAAAACATTTCCCCTTTGTATTTGGCAGTTCTTAAAATATATAAGTTCACTCATTTAAAAACATCAGTTCATGAGTTTCCATGTGAGGAAGTTAGGACGGGTGTCCATTTCTGCCCAGGTTTCAGCCGCTCCACACAGAAACAGTGGACTTGGGATGGTGAAGTGGCAGTAACCTGAGTTGACCAATAACCTTTGTCCCCGCACCTTACCTCTTCTCTCACTGACATCAGCAGGGTCTTGGAGAAAGGTTTGGGCTTGCTCAGGATGGGAAGTTGGAGGTTTGAGTAAGTCCTGTTCTCAGGAGGTTAGAGTGGCCTCAGACTCTAGTTTCACTTCTAGTGAGTAGAGTGCACACATCTAGTCACAACCATTAGGGGATCTTTTCTGTGTTCTATAAATCTACTGGGCAGTACTAAGAGGCAACAGGATTTAAAAGTTATTTTGTTTCTGGTTCCCAGATGAAGACTAATGTTCTCAGTATTCTGGGAAGGGAGGAGGACCCGAAGTGTTCCCTCACTTTAGTTTGCTAAGATATCCGAATAAGACCAGGACTGGGCATTCAAAGTTCCACTGTAGCTGCAGGGAGCACACCAGATATTGAACTTCACACCGTCAGTTTCCTGTCATGACCTCTGTCCCAGATTCAGGAGTTTATATTCTCTCTGCTTCAAACTGATATTCTCATTCTCTTTGTTCATAAGAGGCTAGGGCTATGAGAAGCAAGAGGAAGGGAAGCGGGGAGAGGAGAGGAGGAGTGTGGCAAGGAGGGGCATTTACCTTTAGGTTTAAGGCCAATGGGCCTGCTTTGGTCCCCGCCCACCTTGGCTGGCCCTGAGGTCTCCATCTGCTGCATTGTTCTACGAACTTCTGTGACCCGACCAGTTCAGAACAGGTCTGGACCTCAGAAGAAGACATAATCAGTCACAAATTTCCTCTGGAGGTGATGGTACACTTCAAGTGAAGAATGTTCTCTTAAGCATCTTTTTCACCTGGATGGTACTAGCTTGAAAAGGAAGAGATTAAGCATGGCAAACTTTAAAGGTGGGGATGGAGAATCCAACTCCTCCTGCCTTCAGGAACCATCTGTCCAGCTTTGTGATTCCTCAGGAATTAGTTCAGGACTGCTACAGTGGAGCCGTAAGTTCCTCCAGTCCCACCGGGCCCCATGGTCCTACAGCCATTTATAAAACAATCACTCAGAGGCATAATAGTAATCACAAACTATATGACCATGGCTTCTTACCTCTTACTAGCTAGCTTGTATAACTTAACTCAATCCATTGTTATTTATCTATGTATCACCACATCTTCTGTGGCTTTACCTGTGTCCCATTACATATTGCTCCTTGAGCGGCAGGTTGGTATCTCCTCAGACTCCACCTTTTTCTTTCCCGTCTCTCTCCTTTGATTTCCTGGCTGCCTCTAAGCTGCCTTGCCATAAGTCAAAGCAATTTATTTATTAACCAATGGGAACAGCACATATTCACAGCATAAAGACATTCCCAGCACTTCCCCTTTTCTGTCTAATCAAAAAGGAAGGTTTTAACTTTAACATAGTAAAATTAAATATAATAGAACAGTTATCAAGAAAGAATTACAGTTACAATATTTAATCTACTTGTATTTGGCGAAATTAAAGAATGAGTTCCAGGAAAGGCGCAAAACTATACAGAGAAACCCTGTCTCCAATCATCTATCCTGTATTTGTGATTCTGAAGTTTCATATCTGAGTTATCTTTTATCATAACCAAGGAAAATTATAATTACAACTCTCTAGTCTTCAACTACATCAAAGGCCCCAGAAGGATATAGTATTACCTAAGTAAACAGGAAGTACATTGTAAGCAACTTCCAAAAATCTAGAACAACAGAGACAGCTGACTGCCTGGAAAGTCACCCAAAGTTCCTCTGCAGCATTGGACATCCATCTTCAGCCTATAGGACTAGAGTCTCTCAGTCACTTCTCCCTGTGTCCTGTAGAATATCTGGCAGTCTCCTCTGCAAAGCAGAAACCTGAAGGACTATCTTGCCTTGTTTTGGCAAAACTTAATGGTCATTTTTCCATGGGCCCTGCATGTCCAGTCGATACAACATTTTGTCAAGCAGTCCAGGCAAGAACTGTTTCTTACCCATATGGCTTTTTGCCATAAGGAAAGCAAACTCCATATGGATTATCTTCAATGCCCATCATCTTCTTTGAAGTAAATCAGTGCTGTCAAGAGCAGATGTGTCTCACTGTCCAAGAAAGTCTAAGTTTTTAAAACAGTTTAAATGTCGTATTCTGTAAGTCTTTGAAATCTTTGAAGATTACCTTCCTAATTGAAATATACCTAAAATGTAATTAACATGACTATAAATTTGATTATCATAGATGACTACTAATCTGTATTTCTTAATTTCTTTCTTTCTTTCTTTCTTTTTTTTTTTTTTTTTTTTTTTTTTTTGGTTTTTGGAGACAGGGTTTCTCTGTATAGCTTTGCGTCTTTCCTGGAACTCATTCTGTAGCCCAGGCTGGCCTCGAACTCACAGAGATCCTCCTGCCTCTGCCTCCCAAGTACTGGGATTAAAGGCATGCACCACCACTGCCCAGTCTGTATTTCTTAATTATACATTACTATTTCAAATGAGCTGTATGAACAAATACCTTAAATAAGAGTAGAAATATACATATAGTACAACAAAATTAACTTTAAATTTGTATCAATAAACTAAAATCTATAGCAATGTAAAATATTTTAAATATATATACATTATATATTTGTGCAATAAACTAAAATCCATAGCAATGTAAAACATTTCCAACAAGTTGTTGCTCTTTAAAAGTAGATTCAATAATCTACCCTTTTATCCTATCATATCTATACCCCCCTTTCTTCTTTAGAAAGAGTTTGCATTTATAATCAACTCCCTTAAAATAAAAATAAACATTTATAAACAGTATTTTGGGAATTTGGGTGTAGCTTCTCATACTACTTCCTGCTCATTGGGGGTCCCAGAAATCTTATAGGGATCCTGAGAAAATTTGAGATAATGGTGAGGTCCTGGGAAGACTGGCTATAACCTTTGTTGATAGGTACCATCTGTTAAGGTTCAGAAGGTCTCACTTGATCAAATCTGATCCATCTTAACCTGAAACAAATCCTATGGAAACAAAAGCAGAACCTTTTTTCTAAAGCAACATAATCTTAGATCCAAGTTTTGAAATATATATATATATATCATAGCAACCTTTATAATCAAATGGTTTTTCTTCAGTTAAAAATCCCAGCACTCAGGAGGCAGAGGCAGGCAGATCTCTGTGAGTTCAAGGCCAGCCTGGTCTACAGAGTGAGTTCCAGGAAAGGCACAAAGCTACACAGAGAAACCCTGTCTTGAAAAACCAAGCAAACAAACAAAAAAATCCCAAAGACATCACAATCCAGACTTTCTGTGTATTACCCATCTTTACATGGCTTATTTTTATATATTATTTTATTTTTAAGACTGCATCCTCCAGCACTGCAGTTACAGTGTGAACTGTATTAGAACACCAACATCTTTGAAAACTGGAGTCCCGACAAGTCTTAGAAAATGAAGAGTGCCTCATTGGAGCTGCAGGGAAGCCCTCTTCCCCTGTTCTGGCATGCCCACAGTTCTTCCCTGTTCTCCCCACTTCCTCTTCTGGGTACCTAGTTCAAGTGCTTATGACATCCCCGCCCACAGCAGGGCAGAGCTGTGGGCAGCAGCTCCACAGTTTCTTCCAGTGCTAGGCATTGTACCAAGGCTAAGAAAAGTGCTCACTGGGCTCTTCCCAGAAACTGTGCAGTCTCCATTCAACAGACAATACCCAACGATGAGCAAGGCCGATGACAGGTGAAGCTGGAAAGAGGAGCTTGCTTTTGTATTTATTTACACTCTTTGGGACTTGCTCATGGCTCCTTTATTTAGACATCGCTCGATAAACAAAAAGGATTCACTGAAGACATTTTCCCCTAAAAAGCTGTAAAGGCATTTGTACTAATTCTCAAAATGTGCAAAAAGAATGGTTACTAGAATAATGTTGTCAGTTTGTGTGATTGGTGGAGGAATCTGACAACTGAACCTAAGAAAGGAAAGGAAATAGCCTTAGTCAGTTTTCCACATCCCTGGAGGAGAGAATTAGATGGGACCAGGCAGAGTATGTTGTTTCTTTTTGGGTTCCAGCTACTTTTATTGCTAGGAGATGAGACAAGAAGCAGTACTGCAGTGACTGAGCTCAGTCACACAGAGTTGAACGAGGGAATGGCGAGGGAACAGATTAACCTAAGTCTGGATTCTATCTACTCATCATCTTGCTCGAAATATGAGTAATTTGTTATCTAGCTAGAGGAACATGAAATGTCTCTTAGGAAAACGATGGCTCTTATACTAGGGTCTCCAGTGCCTCGGCATGGAGGTCAGTAGGGATTTCTTACATATGAAGTTATTGTTGTTTAAGTTGGAAGCTCCACTCCAGCCTCACTCTCCCCGATTCCAAACCCTGCCCTCTCTCAGAAAGCTCACCCAGGGGCAGCTCCTCCCCCGGAGCTGCTCAAGACCATGCCGACAGGGTATTTAAGCTCTGGTCCATAGACCTGCCATGGGATTTCTCCTCTTCTCTTCCCCCGAGATCACCCAGGAGAGCTTTGCTCAGATTAAACCTGGTCCCTTACTTTTAGTTTGGCTCAATTTGACTTACTGCATCATCAGAGAAACCCACAACCAGGGAATTCAAAACACTTACCAGTTGTTCCCATTTTAGATCTAGACAGTGAGAATCTCAGGGTGAGGCCCAAGAATCATGTATTAGTAAATACTCTAGACAATTCTGCCCCATGCAAAAATTTAATATGCACTTGGAGATGTTGTCAAATGTGCATGCATTTTGTTTAGTAAGCCAGAGAAAAATATAGCACTGCTTGAAAGCAGAAAACCAAGTACAAATAAAGTCTATTATTGCTGTTGAGTGATAATTTTCCTGTCCATCTCAGAAGGCTTTGTACAGTGTTGGGAGCTGGAGATGCTGACCTTCAAATGGCAGCTTTAACGCTAGGATTGGGATTAGAGTTTGTGTAGCAATACCTTAAAGCCAATTATTCAAATGCCCAAGGATTTTTTAATGTCAACATGTCAGAGTATGTAGCTGGATCGGAATCTTCAGTCCAGATAAGCTTTGTTTGGTTGTGTTTCTGACGGAAATTTTGTGTTCCCTATCAGTTAAATGTCTAACTCAGAGCTTATTTCCACATAGCTCAGTTTTCTTCCTCTGTCTAGATGATCATAAGTAGTGTTTTTAATCACTGGCTATTTGGTAAAGTACCATAAAAGCTTTAGAGAATCAGATCCAATTTCCAGCTGTTTGCTGTTAGCGGAACTCCCATGTGATTGCATCTGATTGGATGACTTACTAGTCATAGGAAGAGCTAGGTGGGGCTTACGAACTTTGAGGGTTGGATAATGTAAGGGGCTCTTAAACTCGACTTACCAGTGTTCTCATTCCCATTTTAATACTTTCATTATCAAATAGCTGTGCTTTTATGGGTTTTTCCTTTTAGAAAATTTGCTTTCAAAATATTCTGACATTTATCTAATGAATTAAATAACAAACCAGACTCAGTGATTCATCTCTGTAATTCCAGCAAGAGAACCATAGCAAGCAAGTCCCAAGCTAACCTGGGTTACATAGTGAGTTCATAGTTGTCAATTTGACGGACCAGCGAAGGCAAGAGGGAGCCTCAACTCAAGACTTTCAGATTGGCTTGGTCAGCCTGTGGGCCTGAGCTGTAATGCTAGGTGTCTGAAAAGGGCCTGAGAGCTAGTGAGCAGCCTTCTCCACAGGCTAGGCTCCTAATGTGAGGTCTGCCTGAGTCTCTGCCTTGGCTTTCCTTGATGATGGACTGCAACCCATAAACTGAGACGAACCCTTTCCTTGTTGTGGTATTAGAACAGATAGTTGCCTCTTAAAAGCTTTTATTTTATTTTTTTGTGATGAGAACACTTCAAATGCTGTTGGTGAATCTTTATCATCTTACATAGTTGAATTTTGTTTGGTTTGACCAACATCTCCCTTATTTTCCCCTCCCTTCAGCCTCAACTAGCTGGGTTTCTGCACTGTGTGTGTGAGTTCACTAGTCAGTCATGTTTTTAGTGAAATCAAGCTGATCTTGTCCTTCTGCATCTGGCACATTTCATGTCACATAACTTCTTAAATGTGCTACCACCAATGGTAGGACCCCCCCTTTTAAGACGGAGTGATATTTCATTATATATACTATATGTAAAATAACTTTATTCCTCTACTGACAGACACACAAGGTCCTTGCCCTCATCTTGGCCACCACGAATAGTGCTGATTTAATATGGGAGTGCAGACATCTCTTTGAGATGCTGACTTTTGTTTTTGGTTTGTGTGTGTATCATAAAGAGGAGTTGCTGGATCACACAGTGGTTTAACCGTAGTTTTTAAGGAGCCTCTGTACTGGTTTCTGCAACTTATGTTCTTTCAACAGTGTGCGAGAGTTTTCCTTTCTCTAGACCCTCCCTAGCCCTGTTGTCTTTGTTATTTTGATAATAGTCACTCTAACAGACATGAAGTAGTATCTCATTGTGGGTTTGATTGGCATGTTCCTTGATTATTAGTGATGGTGAGTATATTTTCATATGCCTGCTGGCCATTTATGTGTGTTCTTCTTTTAAAAAATGCCCACTTAAAGAATGTATATAATGGAAAAATAAGTATATGAATTTTTGCTATTGAGTTATGTGTGTGAGCTCATTATATGTTTTAAATATTAACCATATATATATATATATAAATAATCGGCATGCATATATATATATATACACACACATATATAGTTTGACAATATTTTCTCATTTTATAGGTCTGTAAAGTGATCCATTGCTGCAGATAGGCATTCCAGTTTTCTCTAATTGCACTGGTACCTTTGCTTTAGGTGCTTGTGTTTGGGGCACCAAATACTTACAAAATGATTGTTCTACAAGTAGGCAGATGGCAGACTCACACCTCTCTTTCTGCTCCTCCAGATCCAATCCCCCCAGCTCTGTAGCAGAACACCTGCTGTGGTCTCCCTTTCCTCTGACCCCACCCCCAAAGGATCACAAAGATCCTCTCCCTCAACCTTCCTTCCCCAGCTCATCCCAGTATCCCAGCCTCAACACCAGCAGACATTAGCTAAGAATGTCTTTGCCACACCAGCTGAGCAGAACAGACACAGGTAAGCTCACTGAACTCTCACCACTTCCCCCTCCCCTCCAAACCCAACCCCCAGTCTCACCCCTGTCTCTGCAGCAGAACACCTCCGCTGCCTTCCTTCCCCTCTGCCCACATTGCTCCCACAGACCTTCCCCCCCCCTCTCTCCACATGTTGCTTCATCCCATCCCCAAACTCCAGCAGGCTCTTCCCTCTAACCCACCAACCACTCCTGCCAGGGCAGCAGGCAGGCTGTCTGTAGATCTTCCCTTCTTGTTTTTTAGAACCAGCACTAGTGCTATAGCAGACCTTCTGGAGTGACCTCTTCTCACTGTCTCCACCATCTCAAGGAGACAAAATAAGCAGATCCTGGTTGAACAACCTGTTCTCCTTCCTCCTGTGCACTCCTTCAAACCCCTAGCCTACCCCCATTCCAAAGTGTCAGTTCCCAACACCAAGAAACACACTACCTGGAAGCCCCAGTGGCTACCACTAGTTCAAAGAAAATTTCCAGCGAGGCAACACACAACTATCATAGTCTCCAAAAAATCCAGGAAGAAAACAAAAACCACAGAACAAAACAGCCACCCAACAAAGACAAATCCAGAATTCATTTTGTGGTGATTATAGCCTAGGTGCTGAGTTTTGGATTTGTCTAGACAACGCAATCAATAACAGCAAGAGCGATATACCTCCACTGAAGTCCAGCTACCTTACCACAGCAGGGCCTGAACACTCCAACATAGCTGAGGCACAAGGAAAAGACCTTAAAACCACCTGGAGAAGATGATCATTGTCCTAAAAGAGGAAAATAAATCAATGCCCCGAAGAAATCCAGGAAAACAGAAAAACAACAGCAACAGTGGAAAGAAATGAATAAAATCATTCAAGACCTGAAACTAGGAAGAGGATCAATAAAAAAAAAACCCACACTGAGGGAATTCTGGAAATGAAAATCTAGGAATTCGAACAGGAACTGTACTCCACAAAATTGGAAAATCCTAAGAAATGAATAATTAACTTTTACGAAAGTTAAATCAAGACCAAATAAACCATTTAAATAGACCTATAGCCACTAGTGAAATAGAAGCAGTCATTAAGACTGTCTGTGGTGGTTTGAAATGAAATGGCCCCAAAGGAAGTGGCACTAATGGAAGGTGTGATCTTGTTGGGAGAAGTGTGTCACTGTGGGGGTGGAGTTTGAGGTCTCCTATACTCAAAGTAACACCCAATGTCTCAGCTCACTTCCTGTTGCCTTCAAGTGAAGATGTAAGATCCTCAGCTCCTTCTCCAGCACCATGTCTGACTGCACACCACCATGTTCCACCATGATGATAATGGACTAAATCTTTGAAAATGTAAGCCACCCCAATTAAATATTTTCCTTCATTAGAGTTGCCATGGTCATAGTATCTTTTCACAGCAATAGAAACCCTAACAAAGACAGCCTCACAACCAAAAAAGCCCAAGGCCAGATAGTTTTAGCACAGAATTCTACCAGACTTCCAAATAAGATTAGCATCAGTATTCCTCAAATTATTCCAAAAGTAGAAAAAGAAGGAACACTGACCAAGTCAATTTATGAGGCCATATTTACACTGATATCCAAACCATATAAAGACCCAACAAAGAAAGAGAATTATAGACCAATTTCCCTTATGAACATAGAAATAAAAACACTCAATAAAATACTTGCAGACTGAATCCAAATGATGAAATAGGTTTCATTGCAGAGATACAAGGATGGTTCAATATACAAAAAATGAATAAATTAAATTCACTATATAAACAAATTGAAAGAAAAAAAAAAACGCATGATCATCCCTACAGAAAAGGTCTTTGACAAAACCCAATATGCCTTTATGTTAAAAGTACTGAGGAGATTAGGAATACAAGGGAAATACCTAAAAACAATAAAGACAATTTACAGAAAGCTTATAGCCAATAACAAATTAAGTGGAGAGAAACTAAAAGAGATTACACTAAAATTAGGAACAAACCTAGGTTGTCTACTCTCTCTATATCTATTCAATATACTATTTGGAGTTTTAGCTAGAGCAATAAAACAACTAAAGAAGATCAAGGGGATACAAATTGGAAAGGAAGAATTCAAAGTACTGTTATTTGCAGATGATATGACACTATTCATAAGTAACCCTAAAAATTGCACCAGTGAACTCTTACAGCTGATAAACTCTTTCAGCAAAGTAGCTGGATACAAAATTAACTCACAAAAAACAGTAGCTCTCCTATATGCAAATGACAAACAGATTGGGAAATAAATTAGGGAAACAACACTTTTCACAATAGCCTCAAATATTATAATTATCTCGGGGTAACTAATCAAGTAAATGAAAGACATGTGGGATAAAAACTTCAAGTCTTTGGAGAAAGAAATTAAAGAAGATTTCAGGAGATGGAAAAAATCTCCCATGCTCATAGATCAGTAGGATTAACATAGTAAAAATGGGCATCCTTGCGAAAGCAATCTACAAATTCAATGCAATCCCTATCAAAATGCCAACGAAGACCTTGAAAAGACAATCCTCAACTTCATATGCAAAAACAAAAAACCCAGGAAAGCTAAAACAATCATGAACAATAAAAGAACCACTGGATGGCTCACCATTCCCAATTTCAACTTGTTTTACAGAGCTATAGTAATAAATTCCACAAAGTATTAGAAAAAAAAAAAAAAAAAAAAAAAAAGAAAGAAAGAAAAAGAAAGAAAGAAAAAGAAAAAGAAAGAAACATCAATCAATAAAATGTAATTTAAGTCCCAGTCATAAATCAACACACCTATGGACAACTAAATTTTGATAAAGAAGCCAGAAATACACACTGGAAAAAAGACCGCATTGTCAACAAATGGTACTGGTCAAACTGCATGTCTGCATGTAGAAGAATGCAGATAGATGAATAGTTATCCCCCTTCACAAAACTCAAGTCCAGATGGATCTAAGACCTCAACATAAAACCAGATACACTGAAGCTTACAGAAGAGAATGTAGGGAGAAGTCTTGAATGCTTTGGCACAGGAGAAGACTTTCTGAACAGAACATTGATAGTGAACACAGTAAGATCAACAATGAATAAATGGGACCTCATGAAACTGAAAAGCTTCTGTAAGGCAAAGGACACTGTCATTCAGAACAAGTGGGAGCCTACAGAATGGGAAAAGATTTTTACCAAGTCCCCATCTGATAGAGGACTAATATCCAAAATCTTAAAGAACTTAAGGAACTAGATATAAAACAACAAGAACAACAACAACAACAACAAATAATCCAATCAAAAATGGGGAACAGATCTAAATAGAGAATTTTCAACAAATGAATGTCAGATGACACTTGAAATATTCAGCATCCTTAGCCATTATGGAAATGCAAATCAAAGCTACTTTGAGATTATATCTTACATCTGTCAGAATGGCTAAGTCAACAACACAAATGAAAGCTCATGCTGAAGAGGATGTGGAGTAAGGGGAACACTCCTCCATTGCTGGTGGGAGTGCAAACTTGTATAGCCACTATGGAAATCAATATGGCAGTTCCTCAGAAAGATGGGAATCGATCACCTCCAGACCCAACTATATCACTTTTGGGCATATACTCAATGGATGCTCCATCCTACTACAAGAATGTTTGCTCAACTACGTTTGTTGTAGCTTTATTTATAACAGCCAAAAATTGGAAACAACCTAGATGTCCCTCAAAGAAGAATGAATAAAGAAAATGTGGTACATTTACATAATGGAATATTACTCAGCTGTTAAAAAATGACATCATGAAATTTGTAGGAAAATGGCTGGAACTAGAAGGAATCATTCTGAATGAAATAACCCAGACCCCAAAAGATAAATATGGTATATATTCATTTATATGTGGATATTAGCCATTAAATAAATGGTAACAAATCTACAATCTGTAGACTCAGATAGGTCAGGTATAGAGGAAGGGACTAGGGAGGACACATGGATCTCTCTGAGGGGGGGAAATATAATAATTTTCTAGGAAGACTGGCATGGACGGTGACAGGAATAGGGAGCTCAAGTATGTGGGGTAAGGAAGATATGGTAGAGGGAGGCATGCTGGATGAGACAGCCGGAATTGAGGGGCACTGAGTGGAAAATTCCTAAAATACATGAAGGTGATCCTAATGAGGTCTCCTACTAATAGGGAATATGGAGTTTCAACTGGCTGTCTCTTGTCACCAAACGAGTCTTCCAGTACTGGGACTGGGATGCATTCAACTGAGTTGTTGGCTAAGAGGGTCCCATGGACATTCTGAAACAACGTAGGCTATTGCTAAGACAATGTGTTTCTCTCAACAAACTGGCAGCAGGGTCCCATTGCCAAGGCCAACACCCACACAACCCATTGAACATGGAGAAATTGAGTTGGTGCCTACATGGAGCCTTGATCCCTAAATTCTAGTGTCTGCTTGGGGAAGATATTCTGCAGGCTACCAAAGTAGAAATATAAACACTAAGACACTCACAAGGCCTTTGACTTACAATCTGTTTTGCCTGCAAGATATGCTAGGGCAATGGTGGTACAGAACTTATAGGAATAACTAATATCTGATTGGACATAAGACACACTCTCCATGGAATTGAACTCATACTCAAATACTTGGGTGACCAAGAACCAGATATTGGAAAGCCCAGAGACCTAGGATTAAAACCAAATACTACTGGTCTAAAAAAAAATCAATAAAATGACTGCTAATGATATTCTGCTATCCTCGTGGGTCAATGCCTTATTCAGTCATCATCAGAGAAGTTTCCTCCTGCAGCAGATGGGAGCAGATGCAGAAACCCACAGTCAGACATTACAAGGAGAGAGAGTCCTTGGAACATACAGCTCTAATTGAAATGTCTCCATCAAATCCCCTCCCCTCAGAGCTCTGGTAGTCCTGTGAAAGAGGAGGCAGAAAGAGTGTAAGAGACAGAGGGATGGAGGACACCAGGAGAACAAGGCCCTCTGAATCAACTGTGCAAGGTGCATCTGAGCTCACAGAGACTGATGTGGGTCTGCACCAAGTCTTCTGAGTATATATTATAACTTTCAGCTCAATGTTTTTATGGGACTCCTGAGTGTGTGAACAAGTGGGCCTCTTTTCCTTCCCTCAGGTTGTCTTGCCCAGCCTTGATGTAATGGTTTTTGATTCATTTTATTATATTTTATTTTGTCATGCTTGGTTGTTATCTCTTAGAAGCCTGTTCTTTTCTATGAAAAACAGAAAGGAAGTGGATCTGGATGGGAGGGGAGGTGGGAGTAGAGGAAGGAGACAACTCTAATCAGGATATATTGTGTGAGAAAAGAATCTGTTTTCAATAAAAGAAAGAAAAGAAATGATTGTTTAAACAAATCAGGGAAATTCTTACTCATCTTTCCTTCTAGAGGCTTTACAGTTATAAGTCTAACATTGAATCATTAATCCACTTTGCACAGTATATGATGGAGACAAAGCTCTAACTTCATTCTTCAGCAAGTGGGTATCCAGTTTGCCCCACACTATTTATTGACAAGACAGTCCTTTTCCAACTCTGTGTTTAAAGCACTTGACAATGATCAGTTTGCTATAGTACGTGAACTTTCTTCGGGGATCTCTACCTTGTTTGAATGGCCTCCATGTCCGCCTTTGGTAGGTAGAGGGACCTTATTTCGTTAGTCATCTCCACTTTGTCTATTTTGTTGTTCATGTTTCTTGACTAATTTTACTATATGTGTGTCATTGTGAGTGTGATATTGAAGTACCCTCCCTTGTTATATTGCTACCTAATTTTGCCTTCAGTTCTGGCCTTATATAATTAGATAACTTGGCTTGGGTGTATATATATTTTTAATTTTTTTTTATGTAGTCCTACTAGTTTGGCTCTTTATCATTCTAGAATGATCTATGTGCCTAGATACAGCTTTAGATTTAGATCAGTTTTGAATAAGTATAGTTGCCTTTGATTTCTTTTGGTTCTATATGCAAAACTTTGTTTTGTCTTCTCATTTGTATATTTGTCTATACTTCTGAAATGAGTTCCTTGTACACCGCATATTGATGGGTTTTGTTTTTTAAACCTTTCTGAGCCTTTTCTTTTCTGATCCCATCCATTTATATTTCAGGTAATTATTAAGTGAGCAGTTATTGTTCCCATTCTGTGAGTATTTTCTTTGTCTTAAAGTTATTTGGCCTTAGTAGAGCTGGCCCTGGCAATATAAGTGAGGGGGACCCGGATCTGAGGGTCCAAGGGCAGGAGAGCTGGCCTCACTCCATGCTGTAGACTGCATTGGATGAGCTAGCAGAGGCACTGCTGGAGAGCTCATCTGGGTAGTGATGGTGAGGGAAAGCTAGTGGGCTAACCAACCCAGATACCACCTAGGCCCAGAACCAAGGCTATGAGTTGCCCCCCCTCCCCAACATCCACCAAATCTATGAACCATTGGAAAATGTGAAGGAAACAAACCTACAAATCCAAAACAGCATGAATTTGAAAACATGAATCAAACATATATGGGTAAGTACATAGACTTATACAAATTAGTGTTGCATTATAAAGGTGGTGTATAAATTGTTTCTACCCCAACATAAACATTAATAAATAAGCTGGGTGGTGGTGGCACATGACTTTAACCCCATGACACAGAACAGCAACAGGATATCCAAAGGGAGCCCCAGTGAGAACCCATTACTGGTGGTGTAGCAGAAAGCAGAGGCCTAGAGCCAGACCAATGACTCACAGCAATGAGCACTTGCAAGACTGTGGACTAAAGGATAAACTGTGAGACTTACTAGGCCATACTATAGCATCCATGACAAGATTCTTCTTCCTCTTCTCCTCCTCCTCCTTCTTCTCCTCCTCTTTCTCCTCTTCCTCCTCCTGCTCATCTTTTTTTCTCCCTATTTTTGTTTTTATTTTTGTTTTTGGTTGTTTGTTTTGCTTGCTTTTTTTTTCTTTTAAATTTGGTTTTGTTTTCGGGGGAGGTTTCAAGGGCAGAGAGCAGATGTGAGGGGACAGGGAGATAAGTGGGTTCAGAATGCATGATGTGAAATTCACAAAGAATCAATACAAGTAAAAAAGTTATTTGGGCTCACTTTCTTTCATTATCACTCAACTTTGACAACGTATTAAAATCTCTATAATGTGTTTATTATATATTTTTCTTTCTGATTAGTTTGAGATTTGTGTAAAATATAGTTATAACCGTCATTGTAAATTGATAACAACTCAGCATCAACTGAACAAAACGTACTACAGTTTTATTATTACCCTGCTAGAATTTGTGTTCTTGTTTACCTATTTTTATATTTTATATCCATTATCAAAACTTATCTATTCTTTTTTGAGACAAAGTCTCTATATGTAGTCCTGGGGTTTTCTATGTAGCCTAGGCTGGCCTTGAACTCACAGATGTCTTCATACATCTATCTCCCAAGTGCTGGGGTTAAAGGCATGTGCCACCACCACCCAGCTTATTTATTAATTTTTATGTTAGGGGTAGAAACAATTTATACACCACCTTTATAATGCAACATTAATTTATATAAGTCTATGTACTTACCTGTACATGTTTGATTCATGTTTTCATATACTTTCACGTTTCTATTGAGGGAATTTCACCTACTTTTAAGAACTATGTTATGAATTTCTTATTTAGTTTTAATAATCTCCTTCAGTATTTGCTTGTCTGGGGAAAAAAAAACCCTTCATCTCTCCATAATACTTAAGGGATAAGTGTGCTAAATACAGAATTCTTTGTGCTGTTTTCTTTTCCTTTATTGCTTTGACTAAATTATCTGACTATATTGTCTCAGTCTTTTGGTCTGTGAAGTTTCTACTGATAAACTTGTGAGTATCATTATTGTTGTTCCCTTGGGTATGAAAGTTACTTTTCTGTTGTTGGTTTCAAAATTGTCTCTGATTTTTGACAATTTTACCATGTGTTAGTACAACCCTTCCTGACAGTTTAATTGTACTGTGTGTTGGTACAACCCTTTCCCACAGTTTGATTGTACTGCATGTTGGTATAGTCCCTTTAGAGTGCAACCTCTTCAAGGGTATTTGAGCTTCATGAGTCTGCATGTACATTTTCCTCTTAGAATTTGAAGGGTTTCAGCCATTGTTTCTTAAGCAACCTATTAGATTCTTTCTCTTTCATTTCTCTATTTTGTAAGTTCTTAATGTATTGGCTTTCTTGATAGAGAACCATGGATCCCATAGGCTTTATTACTATTACTATTCCATGCTTTTCTTCTATTGTTGGCTTATTTTAAATGACATCTCTCTTTTTTAATCTTCCCCCTTTCCTCCCTTGTTTCCTTACTTCCTTCTCCCTCTTCTGTGTTGTTGTTGATTTTTCTCTTTTCTTTTGGCTCCTTGTCTCTTTGGGGGCCTGCCATCCAGCTCCCAAATAATTCACACACAGAGGCTTATTCTTAATTATAAATGTCTAGCCTTAGCTTGGCTTGTTTCTTGTCAGCTTTCTTTAACTCATCTATCTTTTGCCGCTGGGCTTTTCCCATTCTCTTACTTCTATAAATCTTACTCTTATTCTGTGGCTGGCTGTGTAGCTGGGTGGCTGGCCCCTGGAGTCCTCCTCCTTCTCTGGCTACTTCTTCTCCTCCCAGATTTCTCCTCCTGTTTCATCTCTCTGCCTGCCAGCCCTGTCTATCCTTTCTCCTGCCTTGCTATTGGCCATTCAGTTCTTTATTAGACCATCAGGTGTTTTAGACAGGCAAAGTAACACAGCTTCATAGAGTTAAATAAATGCAATATGAACAAAAGTAATATACCTTAAAATAATATTCTACAACACTTCTGCTTCCTTCTTCTTTCACTTCTTCCTTCCTTCCTCCCTTCCTTCCTTCCTTCCTTCCTTCCTTCCTTCCTTTCTTCCCTCCCTCCCTCCCTCCCTTTCTTTCTTTCTTCCTTCCTTCCTTCTAAATAAGGATTTCATTATATTGTTCAGTGTCAAATTACTTTTCCTGGGGGAACATACACAAATGCATTCACCTAAAATAAAATACTGACAGAACAAAGAAATGATTCCATCTAAGTGCAGGTTGTTGAATCAGTGAGAATACTGGGGTTACAAATGGCTGCATAGATGAAGTGTTATGTATAGGAGCATGGATGACTCCAAAGAAGCCACATCATTGAAAAGTTTGTCACCCAGCATAGGTGACAAATCATGATATCAGATTACTCACTGGGATCACAACTCATAGCCAGCCTCCCACCTCCTCTGCACCCACGAAGACCTGCAGATGGGCCAAGAAAGGTGACGGCTTTCCAGGCATCACTTTCATTTGGTCTCAATTTCTTTGTACAAAAGTAGAGGTTTGAGAAAACTCTCCCTTCAAAATGTGGGCGATCTGGATGCACAGCGTGGCTCCAAATTTGCAGGGCCTTCCTGCTTGACATTTAAATTTTCAACTCCTGCTTAAAGTGCAAAAAGTCCTGTTCTTAAGTAACATGTGGTTTTCCAGGTTGGGCCAGAGTGAAGAGGAGAGGCTTTTCATTATTAACTTGCCGTCTCAGGGCCCCTGAAGGTGGGAAGCCCAGGAGTGTGAGCCAGCGGGAAAGGAGAAGAGGAAATCAAAGAATCCCTGTAAACAGGGGGTGAGGACGTGGGGAGGGGGAGTGGCAGGATGGGGGCTGCAGTAGCTTCAGAGAGCAGCTTTTGTTTATTTACTTTTAAGTCTGTAAATTACAAGAATAGGAGAGGAGGCAGTTTGATAGTTGTCGACTGGAAGTCTTGGGTCCATAAAAAAGCTGATAAGGGAGAAGTCTGATTCTTACTGGGGGTTTTCAGCTAGGGCGAGAGTGATTCTCCATTTATTTGTAGATGGACTTGGGGAACAAAAGGAAAAAAAGACAAGAGAGAAAGCATTGTATTTCTAAGAGAGAAAAGATTTCTTCCCCTCCCCCACCTCTTCCCCTTCGTCCCTCCCTCTTTCCCTCCCTTCCTTGTATTCTCCCTCTGCTTCTCCGCCCCCCCATCTCCCCCTTGCCTCTCTCCCTCTCCCTTTCTCCCTTCTCTCTATTAAGCACATATTGCCCCACCGGTGTTATCTCATAACGTTTCAATGTTTAGTTCTATGACAGAGGTTAAAAGTGCAATGCCAGAGGCCTGAGCTCGAAGGGAGAGACAGTGTGATGCAGAGCTAGGTGTGATGGCACAGGCTTGGACCCCAGCACTAGAGGTGGGACAGGTGGATCTGGGGTGTGAGCCTCAGGCCCGCAAGAGACATGTCTCAAAAAACAAAGTAGATAAGGACAGTGAGGCTGACACCCCAGGCTGACCTCTGGCCGGAACACATGTGCACACACACTGGCACACACATGCATGCCTGCACACACACACACACACACACACACACACACACACACACACACACACACAAAGACTCGGGATTATGGAGGTTGGAATGTTGAAAATTGAACACGAAAGTTATCTTGGGCTATGTTGGTTATGCTGCCCACAGCGACCATGCCGGTGGAGCAGCGTGCTGATTAAAAGAATCATAGCCATGGTTACCTTTTCAGAGCTTTATTGGGGGGGAGAGGGAGAGAGAGAGAGAGAGAGAGAGAGAGAGAGAGAGAGAGAGAGAGAGAGAAACAGAGACAGAGAGACACAAAAGGGCGGGGAGGGAGAGAGGGGAGAGCCCACGGAGGTTGGAGCGGAGAGGAGAGGGGACAGAGAGCCCACAAAAGGCTCACCCTCTTTTTAGGCTGGGAAGCCGGCGAAGGCTGATGATGTAATTAAGGATCAAATCCTTACAGGCTATTTTTAATCTTACTACTAACCATTTATCATCACCTCTGAGTCTGAGCTGATATCATTTTAACTATCAAGTAAAACCTTTGGATTCTATTAGTCAACAATCATTAGCTTCCACCAACCCCCAAACTAGGAATGTTACCAGACAGCATCTGAAACACATAGCAGAACTTTCCTCTATTTTACTGGGACCAATGTGTTAGTTTTCTGGCTGCGTTGTGTTCTTACCCTGCAAGGAACGTCACAAAACACGACAGAATCCGCTTATAGAGTTTATTAGAAACAAAGGACAGAAAGTGCAGGCCTGTGGGAGAGACACGTGCGTGGAGAAGGAGAGTGGGGAATATGGCGCCGGACTTTTAAAACCGGCTGGGGGCGTGGCCAGGTCACGTCACTACTCTACGCGTGTGCGTAGAGCACATGGTCATGTTGCGCGCTTACATCACCATGCAACGCCACGGGACTCTGATCACGCGAGACCCCTTGGCCCGGAACTTGCTAGATGGAGACATCCGGGCCCACCGGTATCCTAGCTACGGGACGCTTTTGATGCGACAATGGCTAAGCGGAAGTGTCCGCCCAGTAAATGGAACCGCGTTGTGAACCCTTCACAATGTGTTCAAATATTTGTTCTGTGACTATCTACACTCATGTGACCACTTCTACAGTGAAACAAGTCATCCAGGGCTGCCAGAACCCCTATTCCTTGGCTATCGTCCCTCATTTGATTTAGAATGACCTTTATTCCCTTTGTAGTGTGTTTTGGGGCATTCCCTTATCATCACAGCAGGAAAAATAAAAGCAAAACCAAGAAAGTACCAGATGCAGAATGATTCCAGGATGCAAAGACACCAAACTGTCTGTTCACCAAACTGTATCTTACTTGGGACAGTCTCCTGGAACTAAGAGGAAGGGATTTTAAAAAAAATAAAAAATAAAAAAACTATTTTTGTTTATTTTTGAAAAATTTCACACATTTGTAAATGTATTTTTGATCATATTCATCCACTACTACCCCCGTCCAACTTCTCCAGCACCTCCCATCTTGTTTCCCTCCCAACTTCATGGCATCTTTTTTTTTTTCTCATGTGGGGTTAGGGATTGAACCCAGGGCCTTGCACATGCTGGCAGACATTCTACCACTGAGCCGCCGCTGCACCAGACCTCCTCCTTTCTATGGTGTTGTGTTAAGACCACCTGAGCCTCTCTAGTGCTACTCATATGCAAATTTTATGTGTAAGGCCATCTCCTTGGGTATGGGAAACATACCAGTTATCAAATCCCCAAGGAAAGTGACTGTGCCTCTGGCAACAGCCATCAACTGCCCCTAGTTCCTCAGCCAGGGGTAGGGTCTCAGGCCCCTGTTCTTCTAACCATGCTGGAGTTTTGGGAGGCCTGATCTTCTATAGGTCTGCAGCAAGTCACCAGAGCTGAGGTGAACTGATGTAAGAGCCACGTCATGCCAGCATTTCATAGCTTCCTTCTCCATCTGTCAGCTCTTACATTGTTTCTGTCCCGCTCGAAGAGATGTCTTACCAATACTATCCTTGTGACTAAAAAAGTTACCAGACCATAGACAATTTCAACAACTTGGTAAATGCCCATTTTTCTCCCATTGTCTGGCAGCCTGAACCTCCAGCAACCAGTCCTGACTCCCTTCTCTCCCAATTGAAATGTTCACCTGAGAGTCTATGTTCTAGTCTGGTTTTATTTCTGCAGTCCTGGGGACAAGACCCCTGCAACACTCAAAGGTCTCAAGAGGAGGGACATGCCCCACACACGAAGATCATCTGGGAAGCACTGGGTCGGGGTAGAGGGTGTGAATGTTGGCAAGGACTTTGATTGTGAATCTGTGGAAGGAACTGGTAAGGCAAGGCTCACAGACTAAGAGCTGGCTAGCCTAGGTGATGTGCTGGGTTTGGACAACATGACACAAGCCAGAGTCAGCTGGGAAGAGGGACCGTTATCAGGTCAGCCTATGGTGGCATCTTCTTGTTTAACAACTGATATAGAAGGGTCCGGCCCACTGTGGGTGGTCCTGGGGTGTATAAGAAAGCTGAGCACCCTATGGGGAATAAGCCAGAAGCAGCACCTCTCCAAGGTCTCTGCTTCAGTTCCTGCCTCCAGGTTCCTGTCCTGAGCTCCTGCCCTAGCCTCCTTTCATGATGGACTGCAACATAGAAGACAAAATAAAGCCTTTCCTCTTCAGTTGCCTTTGCTCAGAGTAAAGCAAACTAGGATGAGTTGATCTGGTGGGATTTAGAGACGGCACCTTATTGTCTATTTCCTTTCCTTGAGGTGACTAGCATGGAGGGTTTAAGGGTCAACGGCGATACCTCAGTAAAGTAAGTAGTTGTGGCTCAGGCTCTGAAGGGCTGGTTTGTGTTGAAAAGACTTACTACCCATTATCTCTGAAAAACAAATCCCAAGATGGTGTGGTCCCTACATAATTCACAAGACTCCAGATGTCAGTGCAGATTAGTCAGATCAGAATGCAGAACATAGAAGACACGATCCGTACACTTACTTGTAAATTAGTTATATTGGGATTGAGAAACAGTTCATTGACTCAAACTACAGTTTTGAATATCCCAGGGGCTAGAAAAAATTAGGGGCTACCTAAGGGTCTGAGGACCTCCAATTGGAAACTAGTTTGCTTCTTATGGTTACATCTTGAGACCGTTTACTGAAGGAGATGGCTCTGCCTCCTTATAATGTCTAAGCCCCTGAGCCTCCACTGCTCTGAATTGGTTCTGATCATGCATTTTGGTGACAGACAGACTAAGCATATGAATTGCTGTGGTGAGACCAGCAGAGGACAGAGCAGAGATTCCAGAAGATAGCCATGGCCATTTTGGCTTGGCTTTGTAGAAATGATGACGCTGCTGGTCTTGGAATTTCTAGAATTGTCATTATTCTAACATCTCATGACTTGAGAATCCATTTACAAGATTCCTGAAATGAAAGGAGGCTTCTGGCCCTAACTGCTTCCCCCAGTGCTAATCAGCTTGGAGAGGGAGGGAAGCAAGGAAGGAGGGCAGCAGAGCCTTGCTGCCTGCTCTGGGACAGCTTGCTCTTAATGGCAGCTCTGTGCTCTGTGGCTGGTCACAGCTTGGCACAGTGCACTTCACTTGGCTAGCTGCAGAAAGGTGAGCAGGAGGTGGGCTGTGGACCAGGGTGTCCTTCAGAACTGTAGCAGCAACTGCCCCTGCTCTTTTGAATTTGGGGAAGATCACCCTGGAGTCACTTTGTAGGGAAAATAACCCAGAGAACCTGTTTTTCATTTATGCAGCGATTAATTGCCTCTTTACACATGTAGTTCTGAATTGTTTACTAGTGTTTGGCATTCCTGAAATGTCACAAGCTCCTTTTAAATAGCACAGGTTATTTTCAGGCACAATTGAAAACTTAGTGAAAATCAATTTTGTATAAGGATATAGATTCCATTTTATTCATGCTGTAGCTCAATGACTTTCTTGCTATAAGTGGGTTGGCTGACATCCAGGGTTAGAGGAAGAGGTCTTTGTTGACAGGACTGGCCTTAGCAAATACTGTCAGTTATATTCCATGAGCCAGCAAGCTTATACCACAAGTGTGAAAATGACTTTTCAAAACAAAGACTCCCTGGCTTCCTTAGCTGTACCATTCACTAGAGAATTTCGAGTCTGTAGAACAAAGGCTGCAGGAAATTGGGCATCTTGTACTTTATTTTTCTCTGCTCTCTGTGTGCATGTTTGTGTATGTCTTCTCATGTGCACAGGTATGTTCATTGCACATGTATAGAAGTCAGAGGTTGATGGCTTCAATCATTCCACATCTTACTTTCTGGAGACAAGATATCACACTGAAGCAGAAACTCACTGACCGTCTGAAGTATCAGGTCCCCAGGAGCTGGAGCTGTTCAGGTGGTTGTGAGCAGCCCAGCATGGGTGCTGGGATCCAAACTCCAGACATCTGCAGCAGCGGTCTACTCTCTTAACTGATGAGTCGACTCTTCAGCCTTGTGCTTGCGTTCTTTACACGGGAGCTGGTGATCTGAGCGCAGGCCCTCATGCTTGTCTAGCAAGCACTTTACCAAATGAGCCCTCTCCTGGTGCAAACGAGTGACTTACGCTTTAACATGGCCAAGGGGAGAACTGAGAATGGAAGCACTAGGACGACCCTAATGGGTCTCAGTAAGACAGTGGAGAGAACTGGCCGGAGGGTAGTATTAAGTGCAAACACTGGAACCCACAGAATAGAGTTGGCTTGGAATGAAGCTCTCAGGGCCTCAGAGGCATTTGCACAGTGTGGCCGAGAATGACCACCTTCGTGTTCTGAGTTATTTCTTGAGGCTTAAAGATCTGATTTCAAGGAAGATTCACAACTGTTTAACATGAACTCTGCTCTGCTAAGCTAACGCTCTTGTCATTTAATCAACTAAAAGGTGGGGAAGGAATTTGTCTCTATAAAATATTCTGAGAAGGTATAATTGTCAAAGTGGTTCAACAACCAACCCGCCTCACAGACAGTTCACTTTCTGGGTGACAGTATTTGTGACTGAGAAAAAGGCCATAACCGGGTTAAAATAAACAGTCACGGTTCTCGCTGGGATTCATCTGAATGAGCTCTCTGTAAGGACACATTTGGATCATAGATTTATTTCTTGGTTTGTGTTGGAAACCTGTATTAGAAGATCTGCCTCTTGCCATATAAGAGATAATTTATATCCACAGACTGATTCAATCATTTGCTAAAATTTTAAGCTAGTTTTGAGTCTGGCATGATTTGAGTGGACGGTTAGACCCCTCATGGGTGTGACCTGCCACCAGTTCACATCTGCAGAACATGAATGGCTTTCCATCTGCAAAGGGGGCATGAGCCTTGAGCAAAGCAGCAGTTAGGCTGAGGAAAGAGGGAATGGGATGCAGAAAGGCAGACTCCTGGAAAGAAGTTCTTGCTTTTCATTACTCATCCCCTGAGTCCTAGGATTAGGAGCAACAGTGTTTTCTGCAGCAGACCTCAGTGGTCTTTATAAATTTAATACACATGGAACAATTCTCTGAAGTCTCTCAGAAACATCCCAATGAAAGGTTTTAATCAACCCTGAGAAGTCTCAGAAAAGTTACTGTGTACTTTTAATAATACATGGCTTAGTAAACAAGACTTCTTCACCTGGAGCAGGGCTGTCCGTAACAAGGGACCCCCAAGCCCATCTGAATGTCCTACTTACCACTTGAAGGTCTTTGGTCAGTAAAGACAATTCGTATCTATGCTCTGGGTAATAAAAATTACATGCTGTAAAACCCTGTGGGGCTATCAATCATCAGAGCTTCTGAAGGGTCCTTGTTCATTGCAGATAGAAATTTATAGTTTGTCTTTTACCTTTGTGACTTGGAAATGACTGGGAAGTCACCCAGGGGCAACCCCGACAGCGGGAGCCTGTGTAAACCTACAGGCTTAACCTTCTGGGCAGACAGAATGGGGACACTTGGCTCAGTGCCCTTTCTGTCTCTGTAACTGCAGGTCAGCTTTACCCGAATATCTTCCCAGGGGACATCAGAATGAAAATATAACAAGAGGCATGGCACAGGTTAGGAAACCCACCCTCCTAGAACAGCTCACCTCTTCTTGTCTTGACAAGGTTGGGACATACCTACCTTTCTCTCTTTTCATTAGTTTCTCAGTTGTTATTTTCTCCAAGTTCCCTCTCCTATGAATTAAAACCCTGACATGTTTAAGGAAGATTATTGTATCTACTTGTAAACTAATTTAGCAAACTATCTACCTAAGATAATTTGCACTGGTACAGATTCTTGTATATTGATACAAATGTAACCTATTTTTCTATTCTTATTTAAGATAATTGGTATATTGATACAAATTCAAAACTATAATTGTCATATTGTACATATGCTCCTATTCTTATTTTAAATATTTTGTATATTGATACAAATGTATAATTATATTTATCATACTGTATGCATGTTCTACCTCTGTTTAGGATATTTTGTGTATTGGTACATATTAAGGATACCGTTGTCATATTGCACTACTTATTTCTATGTCTGATTCAGATATTTTGTATGTTGTCACAAATTTGAGGTCATTGTCCTTTTACAATACATTTATTTACAGATTGTTTACTTTAATGTGAAGCCTAGTCCTTAGGTTATTACAGATAAGACTTACAGACTAATAGTCACCTGTGCTTGTCATATTTATAGTTATGTTAGTTAGGTTTTCCAGATTTACAGAAATATTTGTCAGATGCATAGGTAATCTTCAAACACTTCATAGACCTAGAGAAAATGGCAGTTTGATGTTCTTGATAACTTAGAATTTTGTTAACGTAAGACACAATTGCTCCTGGCAGCACTGATCTACTCCCAAGAGAATGTTGAGCACTGAAGACACTCCGTACAGAAGTTTGTCTTCTTCTTGGCAAAACAAAGGCCTGCTAGACAAAGAACTACCCTTGCTTCAGCCACTGACAATTTGCATGCTGTCCTTTCCAGTCAAACAGGACACAAGGAAAAGCAACTGCTGAACCTTGCCAAGACAGGGTAAGGCAATCTTTCAAAATTCCTGCTCTAGGCCTGTAGCCAAAATGGATGCCACAACAGTGCTGAGAAACATTAGCTGACTGTCCAGGCTGCCAGCTGTCTCTGTCAATTCTTGCAATTTTTCGGAAGTTGCTTGCTTGCACTTCCTGTTTACTCAGGGAATATTATTTTCCTTCTCATGTCTTTAATGGGGTTGAAGACTAGATAGTTACAATTATAATCCTCTCATATCTTAGCTAAGAACATTTTAGGTACTAAAGTTAAATTCTTCAGGATAGGACAGCTATTGAAACAATCTCTGTAACTTGCCGTTTACCTACGGTCTGGACATTTAATACATGTTTCTTGTTTGACATTATTCTTGTTGTTTGTATTTCTATTCTTGTTTATGTTATTACCTTTCCCCTCTCCTGGACAATACTTGATAATCATTCCTGTTGTATATAGTTTTGTATTAGGTTAGAACTTTCTTATTTAGACAAAAAGGGGAGATGTAGTGGGTATCTGTTCCACCTATGACTTTGTGGTACCAGCCCCTAGGATGTGGCCTCAGGGCTAGCTTAAGACCTGCGGGCACCTACACCTCACTCTCTTCTCTCCCTCCTGGGTTTGGACGGTGTGGACTGACTCAGCATGAGACCGACCATCAGCCTTCTAGGACTCTGTGACAATTTTGCCCTATCCTGTTTAGTTCTCCACAATTTATATCATAGTAAACTCCCTAATGCCCCTTAAGCTGACTCCCTTGGGTTTCTCGTGATGGGCCACCACTCATTCTCTGACATTGGAGTTCTATGATATTGGCTAACTGAGGAGTCTGATGTCAGTCCTTACATCTTCCTTCTCTATGTTGGTTAGTATAGTCTGTGTACATCACACAGTAAACCTTGGTGGATCTTTCCAGTCATTCAGAACAGGTAAGAGGGTTTAGGGACTTAATAAATCCAAAGCACAGCTCCTCGTGTTTCATTCAGATAGAAATGAATGGGTGTAGTATGGTGATATTTTATTTGTGCTGAAATGTGATTTTATTTGTATGTTAATAAAGTTGCCTGGGGATCAGAGCTAAGAGCAAGCCATTAAGCAGAAGTCTGGTAGTGGTAGTACACACCCTTAATCTGATTACATGGCAGGCAGAATCTCTGTGTGTTCAAGGACACAGCCAGCATGGTGACACAAACCTTTAATCTCAGTACCAACCATAGAGACCTGGAGGTCTGTATAGACAGGCAGTGATGAGGAAGTCATGTGGTTGGATTTACAGCCAATGAGAAGGCAGAACAGAAAGGAAATAAAAAGACAGGACACAGGAAGAAGGTCTCTCTCTCAGGGGAAAGACGGCAGCGAGTGGTAAGATAAGGTGGTCTTAGCTCTTGGCTACTGCTCAATCTCTGGGCTTTTAACTCTGTATTTGGCTCTGTGTTTCTTATTTAATAAGACCGTTTAGAATTCCATCTACAGTATAGTGGTCAAAGGTGGCTCTGCCTTACTACCCGGCTATTTGAGATGTACAAGGTCTTTACTGTATATACATCACCCTCCTTTGAGGGTCTGAGCAGACTGACAGAAATAATTTCTAGACAGACAGTCTTCTGTTTCACGTTTAGTATCCACTTCCCAATAGCTAACCTGTTATTTTCAAACAAAGAGAAAATCAATAGAACAATTTCAAAAGAGGTTTTCACAAACGTTGATTGCACTTGGGATTGTAAAGTGCAACAAAAATTATGGAGGACAATTCAAACACATCAAGGGAATCGAAGCTTCAGGTGCTTCGTGCTCGATAATGCCTTAGTTTTGAGTTTATTCTATAGAGAAGATTACAATTATGTAGAAGAACTTATTTTCAAGTATTTTACTGTAGGTTAATAATATGAAAAAATCACCTGTATGTGTCCAACAATTGAGAATGATTGAACAAATTACAGGCAACGCATATGATGAAATACACACGTGCATTTGGCTACTTTTCTGTGTAAAAAAAGATAAAAAGATTAACAGAGTCCTCATAATACGTGTTCCCTGGTATTATGAGAGAAGTATTTGTTTTCTCTCTTTTATTTTATTTTGTTTCTTATTTTTTAGAGAGAGTCTCTCTGTGTAGTTCTGGCTGTTCTGGAACTCTCTAAGTAGACCAAGCTGGTCTCAAACTCAGAGATCCTCGGGCATCTACCTCCTTGGAGCTGGGGTTAAAGGCACATGCTACAAGGCCCAGTGCTCTCTTTTATTTTTGTTTAACAACATTTTCTGCCATAAACATTGTTGATTTTTAAATAAGAAACATAACAGAGTTTCAATGAGAGAAGTGTTTGTTCAGATTAATGAGCTGCATTGGTCACTTGAATTTTGGAAGACTATTCATCATTTTATTATCTAAGAATTTTATATTTGTGTGTTTTTATTGAAGCCTTGCTACACTGAGTTTACTACTTCTAAGTCCTGAGATTTAAAGTGAGTGAATAGGAAGAAGAGAAATTAAAGTTGGTCTCACAGGATCTTAGTATGGGCTGTACTGCAATATACTATTTAAAAATAAGAAATGGGGGAAATGGGAAGGGATGGAGGGATAGGAATGATACAGCTACAGTACTCACATGTAAACTTCTCAGAAATTAAAAAATTTGATTAAGGAACTCCTGTGTTCAAGTGCTGGGATTAAATGAGCCCAGCCGGAAATCTGTGTGGTTTCTGAATCTTTGTCTCTTCTATGAGAGAATTCCGGACAGGACCTAAATACGCTGAAGTAGCCTGGCTTCTTGGGTAGGGGTAGCTGCGTCTATCACAAAGGACTCGGGTCTTTTTCTTTTCTCCACAACCCTTTAGCTTCCTCATCTCCATCTTAATCTTTCTCTCCCTCCTTCTCCTCTTTTTCTTCTACAAGTTTCTGAGCTCTCTACTTGATATGCTCAAATATTTCACACGTTTCACCCATAGAGAATCGAGCAGAAAATAGTCTGTTCCATGTGATGACGAGAGTTCACTGGAAGATTTGATCCAAGGGAGCAGTCAAAAGAACCAATCTCCTCTATGTGTACATTCTGCTTGGTAGTTATGAGTATTTCCATTTTGATTGTGTTAATATATGCACTAGCAAGGGCCTTGTTAGAGTTCCAGTTTTGACTCTAACAATAGAAAATGTGATGAAAGGGTTCATGCAGGAACACATGCAGGCCAGTCTTGTCTCTTTATGTATCCCACTTTGGCCTGGAACTCACTGTATCTTTGACTGGCCTCAGGTTTGTATCCTCCTGGTTCAGCTTCTACAGCCTTGCCTGGCTGCTTTACTTAAGATTTCACGCATGCAAGGTAAGCATTATAGCAATGGAACTACACCCCAGTCCCATCCAAAGCTCTTCTTCATCTCTTAATGTTTTTGGTTAAAACACATTAAACAGCTCATGTACAAATCAAAATGAATTGGTTAGAGTGGAGTTGATGGCCTAAGAAAGATTCTTCTCAATTCGTCCAGTGCTGGGTGCTCGCTGTTCCTTAGAGCTGGAAAGCTGCAATTGAAGTCATGCAGTGATGTCACCTGACTTGTCACTGTTCTGTCAGGACCACACCTCCTCCATGCTGGGTCCTTCGCAGGGAAAGGAAATCAATCTGGGAAAGGTACCCTTGCCTACCAAGATCCACTCGGGCACAGGATCTCAAAACTTCATCTGCCACAACACTGGATCATGATGAAATGGGCACTGAGTGGCTGGTTGCTCTAAAAGGTTTTCAGAAGGATTTGGAGTACTTATTATTGGATGGTCTATGTTGAGGTGACGTGCATGAGTCTTGTGAACTGTGGATACTACCTTCTGTTCTATGGTGAAACTAAGTATTTCATTTTCTTCTGATTAAAGAAATAAATGATGCTCATTGTAAACAATTACAAAGATCCATACATGCCAAAAAAAAAAAAAAGAGAGAGAGAATTGAAAGGCTCTGAAATGCGCAATCAGATAAATGTGTGTTAGCATCCTGTTGTATTTTTAGAGTTGTCTCATACAGTTGGCATCCTTAAGTATTGCATTTTCTTTGTCTTACAAACAAGATACCATTGTTATTCCCCTATACCATTAAGCCTGTCTCTGGAATATGTTTGAATTTATAATATTTAACCAAAGAGTCTCAGTGATTCTCCCCATTGGCCACTTAGTTTATTTATAATTATTAATTATAAATAACAGTATATTGAAATCTTGTGCATACATGTCTGCCCATGCACTAAACTTATTCTTTAGGACAGTCTTAGAAGTAGAATTCAAGATCAAATAATGTGTTTTCCAAGTTTTAAATTTGTGTTGCCTTGGGCATTTAAAAATCAGATTTATGGGAAATCAGGTACTTTTTTTTCTGGATATGATTGTTTTGAATTGGGGAGATTATAGGCCATTATAATGTAAGAATTTGAACTCTGTTCTGATGGTCTGATTAGCCAAAACTGTTCAGACTCTAGGCAGTGTTACTCCAACTCTTAATTCCCTTACTTTGTGGGATAGTTAAACAATACCCCCTCCCTTTCTTCTTTGCGGCCTTTTAAGGAAAATTGAAAGTAGACTGATTGACAAGAGTTTTAAAAGCCCTTTGAAAATTAATTTAAAAAGTTCTGTTGAAGAATAAATACTGCCGATTGGGTGTTTTCTTTGTGTTAGTGAACCAAAATCAGATGTTTGGACCTCCAGTGGTTAGGGGTTTGGCCAGGAAAGCTGGAGACAATGAGACGGGCCAAAGCGGCATTTACTGTTGAGTCTAATTTCAAAGATATGCTAAAAGAAAGAAAGCTCCGCCAAGAATTTATGACTCGGTCAGAGGCAAACTTGAGAGCTATCACCTGCTTCAAGGAGGCCGCTTTGGATGAGTTCATATGTATGCACGGCACACCGCTGCAGTCTAACTTTATGACTTTTAATGACTTCGACCACCTAATCACTTGTGAAAGGATGTGCTGGAGTTTGCCTTCACTCAGCTTGACAAGGTGATGGGAGGCATATATCTTCCTTACATGAAAACACTTGTCAGCTGCATCATATTTGGTAAGACAAGCACCAATGTCACCTTGGGGGGAAGAAAAGTAACTCCACTGACATCCAATGCATATGAGTCTCCAATATGCTGCAACATCACCTAATTTCAAGTGAAATATGCAAATCCACCCTATTTTGTCTGTAGTTTTTATTTTCCTGATGCTTGCTCTAAGTGCCACATCTTCTGCTGATGGAAACATTGTGTAACTTTCTCTGAGCTGATGCGTATTTAAATATGCATGGAGGAGAATCTCAACCTTTGAGTGGAATCAACATGGCATACCAAATGCAGATCTCCCAGTCACCTGTCTGTGTTTTGTTTGTTTTGTTTTATTTTAGGACTTGGGCTACACTTATATAACCCATTCACTTTAGTTCAAACTCCTGAATTTTTGACTTTTTGTGAATAGTCGGTCAGTGGAATGAAGTCGGGGCTTATTAGGGTTTAGGACTAAGCTACGTGGGCAGCTTAGGCATGAAGGAGCTTCTTTGGAATAATGGGAAATAAGGAACTCAGATCACAGCTTCATGTAAAGTCTCTGATTTCACTAAATTTTGAAAAGCAATGTTCAAACAAGTATGTTTTTGAAGTTCTTCTGGTAGGTTAATGTGTTTATTTGATTTTTATTTCTAAACTACTTTTCACAGTGTGCCTAAACAATTCTAGGTATAAATGTATCTAGTAGACAATATTGATTCAGATGAATGCTCCCAGTGAGACCAGTGGGTGGAGGATTTCAGCATGGCGGAGCTCTGTCTCCTAGGGCAATGAAAAGTCAAGCTAGGAAGGGCCTGAGCCTTGAACACCAGAGAGGAAGCTGATGAGGTGTTATGTGACTATATGACCCATTGCTGGATGGCGACAGCAGCTCATGGAAAATGGAAATGCTCTTCTGACCATTAGCTTTCATTTAACAGACTACCCATGTCATAGGTGGAGGAAATTGTCTCTATCTGCCTCACAGTTTGACTTGACGTTTCCAGATTGCTGTGGGTCTGTAAGTTCTTTCTCTAGAATGCATTGTTGGTTTGTTTCTTTGTTTTGGCTAAATACACCTGGCTTACAGCTGGCATTTCCTAACAGCGGCCCAGTCAACTGTGGCGAATGCAGTGGCCAAAGCCTCCATTTTATCTGATATATCTTTGCTTGCATTGATGCAAGTTACATGCACTTGTCGTCTCTGTGTGGCTAGAGTGGACACTTTTCCCAGACGAAGTGTGTAATAGAATTCTGCCCATTCTGGAAGCAAACACTAGGAAAGGGTTTCTGATCCATGTGGAGCAAATGAAGGTTCTGTTTATAACCCGATGTCACCTCATTAGGTTTCAGTTGCTTCATTTCATGAAGAATGTAACCAGCTGATGCACTGAGCTAACTTCTTCTCTACAGTCACATAGCATTTCCACGTACACTGTTCTACACTCTGAACAAAGACTTCCCTTGTTCCCAGAAATGTCTAGAATCAGAAGAACCAATGTGAAAACACTGGCCTAAAAAATAGTAGGTAATATTATATGTTAAAATTCATTATAATTCAACCAGGGATAAATAGAAATTCATAGAAAACCACTTTTTAACTAAAGCTACTAATCAGAATCTATAAGAAAAAAACACATAATTCACAATATTAATAAAAACATTGCTCTTTGTGGCTGGGAGGCCATGTTGAAAATTTTCCATTTAAATTTCAAGGCTTTGTTTCTTCCCAAAATTCAAACTCACAGCTGTATAATATTAACATTATTTTAATATAATTTCCTTTTCAAAAGTTGGTTGGAGTTGGATTCCAGTAATTATCCAAGTAACAGTAACTTGAGAATTGAGTATCACTATCAATCTGAAATAAATACACGTTAAAAAATAAACTTTCACGCCTCCTGCATGTGTCTCACAAGATAGCTAGGAGAAATGATCTCCTTCTGAGTGGACTACATTTGATCTATCTGTTACTTCTCTGCAGCACTTGGACTGTTCAGTGGTGGAGGAAGAGAACAAAGAAGTGTCCCGAGTGTCACATGACTGCTTGGGGTAGTCATAAGCAACGGTTTCTTCTTGTATGAAACAATAACATTTAAATTTTGTGGTTATGCATCATGAGTGTCTGACAGCAGAAGCCATGGTGATTGGCAGGCGGTAGATTAAATTTATGGGTCTTGGGCTTTTTTTTTTTCTTAATAAGGATACCTTGAGAAAGTCCAAGGGGAATGAAAGTCAGTTTTGTCATCTCACACAGATTTCAAAGGCAGGGGGCTCCACCAGGGCTTGAAAGGTCTCTATCACCCCGCTGCTGTCTAGCCCACTTGACAATGAGACACACTGCATTTGCTCACGGTGCTGGGGTTTATCATGCAAGAAGAGTAATTATATTTGAGTTGTGTCAGCCAGCCACCCGAAAATGAAGGAACGTCAACGATGTTGCTCCAAGGAGAAGGAGATGATTAGTTATAATTATCCTCAGTGTCCAAGAAAAACGCTTCATTCCCTCGTTCTCTCGCAAAGGGGAGAGGGAAAAAGCCAACAGAAAATTCTCAGTACTTCCTGGTATTTTTGGAAACTTTTAAGGTCATTTGTTATAGGAATTTCAGATATGCTCATTGGTGTGACCAACCACTTAACTCCCTGGGGATTTCATTGCTTTGTACATAATTTTATCGCCTTTACATTTGAGGATGTGTAATACACCATTCAATTTCCTTACCATTTGTAGAATTTCCTCATAGGGAAATATTAGACAATGGGACACAAATTTCTTAATTCACCTAACCATGGTTTCATCTACATAGCACAAAGATATAAGCTATAGCTTTGGAGCTACTCATGAATATGGTGATTTGATTTATAATTCCAGGCAAGCTGAGATGATGAGATTATGTCTTCGAGTATTGCTGTTGCTTTCCTGTGTGTGGCCAGTGAGTGGTACCTATACTCAACCTCCTTTGCCTAACAAATGCACATTTTGCAGCTTATGTCTGTTTGAGACTTTTTCGTTGGTGTGCTTGATTACTGTGTTTTGTATTTGTGGCACTTTCTTTTTTAAGTTTCCATAAGTGGCTTAGAGGAAAAATAATTTGGGGACTCTTCATTTGTTGGCTAGCTCTCTTTCATAGTGACTGATATCTATAATTTCTATGTCCAATTTTGGAGCTTACATGATCAGTTCAGAAATGTTTTCTGCCACGTGGAGATGGTCATGTAGCTGGTGGACTTTCGTTATCTCTCAAATAGGTTATTATTGCTCTTATGCGATGAGAATCAGCTTCATTCATAAGTTGACATTTTCATGGCTTTGATAATTTCTCAAGACAATTCCATCAGTCAGTATTGTAGGTCATGGTACAATGAGTGCAGACAATGGATTTTAAAACGGACAAGGTTGATGTACTCGCCACAACAACAGATCAGCTCTTGACGTGTTCATAGTTGTGCAACCCCCCATGTACCCAAGATTCTACAGGCAAGGTTTTTAAGAGCACTGAGATACAAACTCCTTTGTTTGTCTGCAAGGACTCACTTTGAGAAGGAGAACTGTTGGGCAGTGGACACACGCTCATCTCCTCTGATGCAGCCATTCCCTCTGGGTACTGACTAATGAATGAACACATGTGGTTTATATTTTTAGTGTTACCTGGAACTTTTTCTTCTATTCATTTGGATTTCAAAGTCAGACTATCAGATGTCTTAGGAAGTAAATATATGCATATTTCTTCCCTTTATATAATCTATAGGAAGCAGCATAAATATCCTTACGTATATTTCACTTTTTAAAAACTTTAAAAAAGGGTTGGGTTGTGTCTTAGTGATAGAATAAGCACTTGACTCTCTCATGGCAGGACCTGGATTCTACCTCCAGATCATAAAAAGGCCACAACAAATGCAAAAATTATGATTAAAATTAAGGAGACTTCGCTTGAAATTAGGTTACTTATTCATCAGAGTATTTTAACAATAGGTTTACTTTTACAATAAGAGTATTTTATTTGGGTGATTTTATTTTGTGTCTACTTAGATGATTACTAAAATTAGTTCAGTCATGTGGCTTACCAATTGCATACATTCATTTACTGTATATATTCAGAGTGAATAGGTGTACCTTTCTTGTGTCTGTGAGCAACTTCACGGATTCTTTGCTTTCTTCTTAGTTGGTTCTTGAATTTCTTCACACATTATTTTCTGTCTTCACATTTGATAAGCAATGTAAATGAATGCTTATTCTGAAAGGAAGCTAGATTGAAGTTTGCTGACTGACTTTCATCATTATCAACTTCTGTCAAGCCTCATTGCTGGAAGAGTCTTCATCTTAGTGGGTCCCAATCTGTAGGCCAGGATACCTTTTGTTTACTAGAAGCGCACACCTTGAATATCCAGGTAGAGGGGCATGTTGATGGGTGATGGTGGGAGGGAGTATAAGCCAACATTGTCTACATAGACAGAGAATCTCTGATTGGGAATCATTAATTTCTGAAATTATTTCATGTTCATATTTTTGTTCATATTTTATTCTCTTGTCTTTCCCATTATATTTGCAGTCTGAATATGTCAAAGAACCACAATAAAAATAAACACAAAATAAGGCACACTATTTAATTTTGTCTTAAGAAAGCTGTCATAAGGATGTCTTAGGACATCCTTGTGTTAAGGACCATTTATTTTTTAATTTAAGACATTTGTTGTAATTTCATTTTGCATCATTCAGTTTTTTTCTTTATGTAACAGAAAAAAATTAACTCAACCATTCTTCTATGTCAGAGATGTGTGGATAGCTCACTGTCCTACCTTTGTTAGCTAGGGACAATGATTTTTCTATTTCTATTGTAAGTTTTCTTAGAATAACTTTTAAAAATTAACCAATATTAACACTGATATGTATAACACTTATTAAGCCCTGACTTAAAAATTAAATATTTCAACATAATTCATAGCAATAACAATAATAAAAATCCAATGCTTTAACTTTTAATGTACAACTTATTAACAATTCCTAATGTTCTCTTTGGGATTGAAAAGTCCTTTCGGCATGCATTGGGGCTGGGCATGGTTATTAATTCATTGGGGACTGGTGGATCCAGTCTTAGACTCCTCTGCCTTTCTTTGGTCCTGGGAGCCATGGAGAGGAAGGGGGGAGAGCTGGGGGAAAAGACAGTGAAGGAAGGAAAGAGACAGGGAGACAAAGCCTGAGAGAGAGCCGATGACATTAGAGGTGACACATAGCTATCATGAGCATCCTCATTCTGAGAGGAAGAATAATGAAGGGTTTTCCCTGCCTTCTACAGCCTGAGGACAGCCCTTTGGCCACATCACCCTTTCTAATCCCATTTTCTGTGTGCTACATGTCATAATCTGTAAGGTACTGGTTCCATGAGAAAACACTGAATCCAAACAGTGCCCTGGTCTTGTATTTATTTGCACTTTAAAACTGCATTGTGTGGGGAAACTTATCTGCAAAGAGAAAGCAGCAAGGACCTCATGAGAGCAGGACCACAGGCATGATGACATCCAAACCAGGTCTTTGGACTCAGCGAACCTTAACTTCCAGTTGTCTGATTTATAGTGACATTTACTAGCTAGAGAAAAGTGTGTGATCACTTTTTGTTTTTATGAGAATCCCTCCACATTTGGGATATGTTTAACTCATGCATTTAGGGCCCCATATAAATGTTTGTGCTAGAAAGTCAAGCTGACCCTAAGTATCTCAAGATCTGTAGGGCCTCCTGAGCTGTACCAAAGTGGTTTGACATGGGAAGGGAACAGGCAGTTTTCCGAGAAGCAGAGATCTGGAGACAGCATGTGAAGAGCTTCAGGGTTATTTAAATTTGAGTTGACTGCTGCATGAAGAGTAAAATGTGGTAAGAGCTCTGCATGTGGAGTGTCTGAAGTCATGAAGCCCCTGGTGAGTACCACTGTGGTCACCTTAACCAGGAAATAAAACCATCCTGCAAGAGGCAGCTGATGGATTAAAAGTATGGCAAATCTGTGCGTGTATGTCAGAGGTACAACGGTATTTGGAAACTTCCTGGGAGTTTCAGGTGGTGAAGACCGGATCGGACCTATGGAGGCAAGCTTATCATTAGTGTGGTGGTAAGGAGGGAGGGGCGGAGTACGGACGGGAAAACGAGCTGAATTTGGGGGATGGTACTGGTGTCGTCTGTCTGTTAAGGGTATATTTGCCCAAAGAGAAACTGCTAGAAGGAGCTTAATCTATCTGTTTCACAAGTGTTCATCAATCAGCAGCTATCAATATCTCACTGATACAGAAAATTTGTGTGAAATGTTTTGGGGAAAAATTATAATTCTATGAGAACATTTTCACTATTTTAACCCTCCAAATATTGATGGTTTTCATTTTATTTGTGCAACTATAAAACAAAAATACTTGCTTTGAGCTAGGTTTCCTAAGTAGAAATCGATTATAATAAAGTACACTCAATAATATCAGCTAATCTTAACAAATAGTTTAAAACAGCTTGAAAAGTAATAAATCACAGAGATATTTTAAGTGACTATTCAGTTTAGTTTTAAAAATTCTGTTTATCTCACCAAACTTTTCTCGGCTTTTGGCCATGGTGAGTGGTCCCGGTTTCTCTGCTGCTCACTGCCTAGGCTGTGGATTTGCTTTCTGCAATTACAAAAGTTTCAAAAGAAAATATATGATTCTTTGGTTTCATAGGATTTCTTGGCTAAAGATTAGAGAGTGGACTTAAAAGTCCACAAATATGCACTAAACATGTTACAGTAATCACGCTTATTGAAGCAGAAATAGAAGTTCCACACTTAAAAAAGATAGCTGTAATGGGAATACAGAGAAACATATGCTGATACAAAAGTACACTCACAGGAATTCGCTTCAACAGCCTGACTAACAGTTGAACCCATAAAGGGTACCATCGACTAGTTCCTGGACTTGAGTTTTTGACACAGCCAGCCCATCTATGTGGAGAAAGAACAATGCACAAACATTATTCCAGAGGGAGATCATAATTTGCCTTTATATTTAGTGAAATTCACTAATTTTCATTAGAATATAATGTTCTATACCTTTTTAATCTGTAGTGATTTACAAAGAAAACAAGAATGTTCCAGAGAGATTTTTCAGGTGATCTATCAGTTCCCCATATCTGTTTAATGTATTTGGCTCACCTAATACATCCTTCTTTCAGGAGAATTAATGGACACCTCAAGAACTAAGGAGCAGAAACACTTATATACATTACTAAGCAATTTCCTACTTAAAAAAAAAAAGATAATTTTGTAGGAAAGCTCCAAGTTGCTTCATCTCAAAATAATGTGAACAATGCAATAAAGCCAAAATTTATACTTGCTGGTAAATTTTGGATTCTAGTGCAGGGTTCTTTATAATGCCATTAATAGCTGTTAATAGTGCCATGACCTGATCTTTTGAATAATTCCAATATTACCTCCAAACTTCAGGTTACTCATTTCCAAAATGAGGACAGGGGAAAAGGCACCACAAGGTAGTTAAAATTTGCAAATTACAGGTGCGTGCGTGCATGCGTGCATGCGTGCATGGCCGTGCCATGGCGTGAGTGTTCAGGACAGAGGAGAACCTATAAGAGTAGGCTTTCTCTGTCATGGGAATCCTGGGGTGGAACCTGGGCCCTGAGTCCAGCAGTAAGCACCTTACCCACTGAGCTCTCTCAGTGACTCCCAAGGATTTGTAAGATTTCATGAGATGGGAAGGATTTGCATGCCCTTAATTTAATATCTATGTGGAAAACTCCAGTCACTTTAACAATGTAATTACACCTTAATTTTTACTTTAAGCTATCAATACTGTTGAGAAGGCTGAGGCATTCTTGGTGCTGACTACATCATTCAGTCTTGCTCCATTATCCTACAGTCAGTCAGCTTAGAGCAAGAGAGCATGGTAACTTGATGTGATTTAGAAAATACCACCAATTTTATCTATTGGTTACAATTGCTCAAACTTCAGCTTGAACTATTTAATGCAAAATATGGAGACTTTGCACCATGAAGTTATTCCTCCAAGGGTTGGTCTATCTCCAGGCAGGTGCAGAATCAGGCTTTATTTCTCCTCATCTCAGCCCTATTTTCTTCCTGGTTTAGTTTTCAGTCAGGTTGACTTTCAATATGGTGAGAAGAGAGTGCCCAAGAATACAGCCTTTTGAGTTTTAATCCAAAAGAAAAGTCCTTTAACAACAAGTTTATACCAAATTGAATCAAATAATTTAGCTTTTAGGTGATAATGAATTCTTCCAATTATGACACATGGGATGGGAAGGGAGCTTTCTGATTGGCCAAATCCTAAGTGATGTAACTGTTGTGCTACCACAGGCAGTTTCACCCACCTAACTCAGTTCTCAGAGACCACAGGACTCTGTGAGGGTTAGCTCTAACTGTCAACTGTGCAATTTAGAATCACCCGGGAAGAGACTCTCAGTGAAGGATTGTCTGTCTACATTGGGTCGGCATGGGCATTCCTGTGGGGAATTGTTTAATTTAATGTGGGGAGACTCTTCCCATTGTGACCGGAACCACTTCCTAGGCAAGAGGTCCTCAAGTGTGAAAGAATGGAGAAACTGAGGAGAGCCCTGGCAAGCAATCAGGTGAGCGGGTGCACACTAGTTTCTCTCTGCTCTTGACTGTGGGCATGATGTGACCAGCTGTTTGAGGTTCCTGCCTTGACTTCCCCACACCAGCGGGCCTGGAACTGTGACCTGAAATAACCCCTTTCTTCTTCATGCTTACTTTTGTCAGGCTCTTTTTATCATATCAAAAAATAAAAACAAAATAAAATGGGGCAGACGCACAGAAGAGAGGCATAGGCAGGCTGCAGGGCTCAACAAAAAAGGAATTTAACACAGAGCCTTAAAAAAGGTTAGCCAAGTCTGGGTCAACGGACCCTCTGCAGCTGAGGTCTGTGTTCACGTCCATGGCGTGTGTTACCACGGGGTGGGGGTGGGGCATAGGAATCTTTTGTGTTAAAATCCGAGGGCCTTGCTGAGCTGGCCCGCCCTTCATTGGCCCTGGGGTAGCTGGCTGTGCCTCTCATCGACAGTGCAGCAGGAGATCTGGTCTCGCCCCTCATGGGAGAGCTACTTCTCCTCCTTCCCCTCTCCCCCTCAGCAATTCTGGAAAGATGACCCCACCCCTCGTCACTGCCTCTTGCCCGAGGGAGGTGGTCCCAGTGGCCTGGACACACCTGCTCGGCTACCACCCAGATCCACATCCTGGGCCTTGCATTTGCCCACCCTAGCATCTACCCCATCTGTGGCCTGCTGAAGTGCCTGAAGGGACTAGTTCTGTGCAATGATAGTTGCAGGAGCCTCACGACTCAGGGCAACAGCAGGAAATCTGAGGAGTTTCACGGTGGGTCCAGTGTTGATGGTGTGCCAGAGCTTGAACCAGACCAATGACTCGTTGCAATGAGCATCTGCAGATAGGGCTAATTGGACAGAAGGGTCTACCGCGTGACACATTGCAGCTCCCAGTGCCACCAGGACAAATGAAGAGGTGTTGGAGAGATGGGAAAGACGGAGGAGCGAGGTGGATTCTTGGTTGTTGTTGTTTTTAATTAATTTTGGAGCGATGCTGCAGGAATAAGGGGCAGATATTGAGGGCTGGGAAGTGAGTGGGATTGGGGTGCATGATGTGAAATTCCCAAAGAATCAATAGAAGTATGTTTTATATGTGTGTGTGTGTGTATGTACGTATGTATGTATACATAAATATTAGCCGAATGAATCATTTATCAATACAAGAAGGAGAGGAAAAAACTAACAGCCCTGAAGTTGAAGACTACATTTTTCTTCTGATTAATGATAGAAGCCTTCTGAACCAATTTAAAGCTGACCTGCCTAAAGATTTGGAAATTTTGCCTAATTTGTGCACTTATTCGTTTTTGAAATCATTTATAGTGTTAAAACTCCACTGTACCCACAATGGGATGCCTCCACTTTCCTAGTTGGTAGCACGCACTGTTTCTAGTAGTTCTGCCCTATTCCCGTATCATACACTAAAGAGAAGATGTTGACATGATGGGTTAGTACACACTCTTTAGTAACTTTTGCCTATTTGTCTTGAAAAAACAAAATCGAATGAAACTTTTATGGTTAAACATTTATAAACATAGGTTCACTGTCTGTATGTTCATGTGTTAATAAAGCTTGATGGGTAAAAAAGAATCTAGCCAACAAACAAGCAAACACACAAACAAAATGCTCAGCTTTGGTCTTTGAATTTTCTCTGTGCAGTTTATGGGCGAGAGGACAGTATGAATATGTGCAGGCTGGCTCTGCTAGTGGAAACACCCCTCACACAGTGAGGAGCTAAGAGTTCGTTCTGGCATACAGCAGGTGCTGAGTGTCTGCCGTCAGTGCTTCACAGTTTTGAAATTTTGGAAAAATATCCCTTGTTAATTTTTTATAATCATAAAAATTGGGCTGGAACTTTTTGATATTTTAAAAAAGCAAAATCAATAGTTTTTTTCTGAAAAACAGTTGAGTGGGCTTTCAAATGTTGTTACTATAATATTTTGAGATTATAGATGATTGCTGAATCTT